>NW_026888617.1:0-99729 GCF_032173495.1 Musca vetustissima
CTTCTACCAAGGAGCAAGAAATTAGTTAGATACCCACACGCCTTTGCCAAGGGTAAAGTGCAAAGCATTGTGAAAACTAAAACAAAAGGCATCCAAAATGATTCCCATTTTCAATCACAGATCGAATCATTCCCTATTCTATTCCATTTCATTTCTGTTGGCAAATTGATTGCGATTATCTGTAATCAGATATGTAAAGATCTGCCAGGCTCTTCGCACAAAAAAGAAAGAAAGCAGAACAAATGAACAGGTCCTTTGTTAATTCGTCAATGGCATTTCTCCAGCCTCTCATCATCAGTTCTTAGATGTAATCCAAGATTTCTGTTAACCTAAGCATGTGTGTTGCGTAATATAATCCTGGTTTACATTTGGATTCTCTTCGAAGGCGAACAAAGAAAAAAACGAAGGCTTGAAATCCCCCCTTTTACTAATGGGTTAGATATAAATGTGAGGATAATATAAGATTAGGGGGGAAGATCATGGAAAAAGGTGTAAATAATCCATGTGTTTTCTTTTTGCCGATAAAGATCGGCAAATTTACCTTCATGTCTTAAAGGACGACTTTTTCAGATGGCAGATGTTTAGCCAAAAAAAAAAAAAAAAAAACCTCGATGCTTTAAGCAGAATGGATTTCTTAAAGAATATTTTTTTAACGACTTTTCAAGGCGTGCATTTTGTAAAGGAAATTTTTTAAGGACCCACACAAGGCGTGTATTTTTTAAAGAATATTTTTTCAAGGACTTTCCTAAGGCGTGGATTTTTTAAAAAATATTTTTTCAAGGACTTTCCTAAGGCGTGGATTTTTTAAAGAATATTTTTTCAAGGACTTTCCTAAGGCGTGGATTTTTTAAAGAATATTTTTTTAAGGACTTTCCTAAGGCGTGGATTTTTTAAAGAATATTTTTTCAAGGACTTTCCTAAGGACCCACACAAGGCGTGGATTTTTTAAAGAATATTTTTTCAAGGACCCACACAAGGCGTGGATTTTTTAAAGAATATTTTTTCACGGACCCACACAAGGCGTGGATTTTTTAAAGAATATTTTTTCAAGGACCCACACAAGGCGTGGATTTTTTAAAGAATATTTTTCCAAGGACCCACAAAAGGCGTGGATTTTTTAAAAAATATTTTTTCAAGGACCCACACAAGGCGTGGATTTTTTAAAGAATATTTTTTCAAGGACCCACACAAGGCGTGGATTTTTTAAAGAATATTTTTTCAAGGACCCACACAAGGCGTGGATTTTTTAAAGAATATTTTTTCAAGGACCCACACAAGGCGTGGATTTTTTAAAGAATATTTTTTCAAGGACCCACACAAGGCGTGGATTTTTTAAAGAATATTTTTTCAAGGACCCACACAAGGCGTGGATTTTTTAAAGAATATTTTTTCAAGGACCCACACAAGGCGTGGATTTTTTAAAGAATATTTTTTCAAGGACCCACACAAGGCGTGGATTTTTTAAAGAATATTTTTTTCAAGGACCCACCAACACACAAGGCTTTCTCAGGACGACCAAAAGACCTCTAGGCGTGGATTTTTTAAATAATTTTTCTCAACGACCAAAAGACCTCTAGGCGTGGATTTTTTAAATAATTTTTCTCAACGACCAAAAGACCTCTAGGCGTGGATTTTTTAAATAATTTTTCTCAACGACCAAAAGACCTCTAGGCGTGGATTTTTTAAATAATTTTTCTCAAAAGACCTCTAGGCGTGGAGTTTTTAAAGAAGAATTTATCAAAAGGCCTTTAGGCGGATTTTTTAAAGACCTCTAGGCGTGGATTTTTTAAAGAAGAACTTTTTCAAAGGACCATTAGGCGTGGATTTTTTAAAGACCTCTAGGCGTGGATTTTTTAAATAATTTTTCTCAACGACCAAAAGACCTCTAGGCGTGGATTTTTTAAATAATTTTTCTCAACGACCAAAAGACCTCTAGGCGTGGATTTTTTAAATAATTTTTCTCAACGACCAAAAGACCTCTAGGCGTGGATTTTTTAAATAATTTTTCTCAACGACCAAAAGACCTCTAGGCGTGGATTTTTTAAATAATTTTTCTCAACGACCAAAAGACCTCTACGACCAAAAGACCTCTAGGCGTGGATTTTTTAAATAATTTTTCTCAACGACCAAAAGACCTCTAGGCGTGGATTTTTTAAATAATTTTTCTCAACGACCAAAAGACCTCTAGGCGTGGATTTTTTAAATAATTTTTCTCAACGACCAAAAGACCTCTAGGCGTGGATTTTTTAAATAATTTTTCTCAACGACCAAAAGACCTCTAGGCGTGGATTTTTTAAATAATTTTTCTCAACGACCAAAAGACCTCTAGGCGTGGATTTTTTAAATAATTTTTCTCAACGACCAAAAGACCTCTAGGCGTGGATTTTTTAAATAATTTTTCTCAACGACCAAAAGACCTCTAGGCGTGGATTTTTTAAATAATTTTTCTCAACGACCAAAAGACCTCTAGGCGATTTTTTAAATAATTTTTCTCAACGACCAAAAGACCTCTAGGCGTGGATTTTTTAAATAATTTTTCTCAACGACCAAAAGACCTCTAGGCGTGGTTTTTTCTCAAGGACCAAAAGACCTCTAGGCGTGGATTTTTTAAATAATTTTTCTCAAGGACCAAAAGACCTCTAGGCGTGGATTTTTTAAATAATTTTTCTCAAGGACCAAAAGACCTCTAGGCGTGGATTTTTTAAATAATTTTTCTCAACGACCAAAAGACCTCTAGGCGTGGTTTTTTCTCAAGGACCAAAAGACCTCTAGGCGTGGATTTTTTAAATAATTTTTCTCAACGACCAAAAGACCTCTAGGCGTGGATTTTTTAAATAATTTTTCTCAAGGACCAAAAGACCTCTAGGCGTGGATTTTTTAAATAATTTTTCTCAAGGACCAAAAGACCTCTAAGCGTGGATTTTTTAAAGAATATTTTTCAAGGACTTCCCCAAGTCCTTTTTTTAAAATAATTTTTCTCAAGGACCAAAAGACCTCTAGGCGTGGATTTTTAAAATAATTTTTCTCAAGGACCAAAAGACCTCTAGGCGTGGATTTTTAAAATAATTTTTCTCAAGGACCAAAAGACCTCTAGGCGTGGATTTTTAAAATAATTTTTCTCAAGGACCAAAAGACCTCTAGGCGTGGATTTTTAAAATAATTTTTCTCAAGGACCAAAAGACCTCTAGGCGTGGATTTTTAAAATAATTTTTCTCAAACTCAATTTCCATTATCATAACTTAATATAAAAATAAGAAAAAAAAACAGGCGGCATAGATGACTAAGAAACCATTTAGGACTACTCAAAGAAAGAGTCTGAGACACGACATTCATTGGAGTGAACTAGCCGCCATTGCAACGATTTATGGCCATTGGTGTAAACAACCAAACAAAACAAAATCTTGGTGACAACATAAGGCTTAAATAGGCTTATCAGTTCATCAACATCAATTGAATGGCTGGCTGCCCGGTTGGCTAGCTGGCTGCTGCTGATGATGGCTTCATACCGTGGACAACAACATTTAGTTTATCAATACAATTTTAAACATCTTATTTAAATCCCATTGCCGGTTTTCTTTATTTTGATTTTTATTGCTTCTTCACAAAAACCATCATTCGGTGGCTTTTGTTGGGGTACCTAAAAAACAGAAAATTTGGAAAACAAAACCCAACAACATTTTTTTTTGAAAACATGGCCCAAACGGAATTGATGAAGACATCAACACATTATGATTAGAAAAACTAAAACAACGATCAAACGCTATTTTCCATACATTTGAATATCTTTTAATTTATGGGGATTATTTTCAGTTTTTTTCTTTTCTTTAATCTGTTGTGAATTTAGCATAATTTCCAATGCGACCAATCAATCCAACAGCCCAAGAAATTTGAATATGAATGGAAACAATGCCCCGCGGCAATAACGTGATGACAATTCTTTTGTGATAACAGATTCCGAGTTTGGTCTCAATAATTGCTTACATATAAATATTTGTGTGCTACCTGGCCATAATGGCTATCCAAAAGCCAAGCCAAATACGGAATATATATTTTTTGAGTAATTTGACTAATTCGTCTGCTGGCTGCTGTGTTTAAAATGCTGGGAAATTATTGGGGAAAACAACATCAATAGTTGGAAGAAAAAATACAACAAAACTCGCCCACTTTCACATTGCCAGCTACACAAAAAAACGATAACTGGATCATATCGATATGAAACTGGATGGACATGAATCGTGCCTTTGTCTTCATCACCTAATTTTGGGTATTTTATGATACCAATTGTGTTATTTGTCACCATAATGTCACTTATGTACTATTATGATTTTCAAAGCTTTAAAACCGATATCTGATTCCCATCATTACATGTGGACGTAGGCTGTTTTTAATTGGTTTTCTTTATAAAGTCAGAAAAATATTACGGTAATATTTTCCACAATTCTTGCTCTAATTTGTAACTATTTTTTGAAAACACATTTTTTACCAGTGAGCGGAGTAGTATAGTCGGACGGGGTCGACCCTACACAACTTCCACGAAAATCTAACTTTGTGTGGTTCTATATTCTGAGCATGGGCAGTATTTCGCCATATTTTCACCCTCTTGCCCGACTAGAGGTCAACAAATCTGACCATCACCTAAAATTATAGGCGTTGTCCTTGACCATAACTGAAACCTCATGAAACATTTCAAAGCGATCTGCGCTATATTTCCGCCCTCTAGTGTGGTAGTAGTTTATTAAATAATATCTGAATACGTAAGCACCTTTCAATATTTACGTGTAACTCTCACATCCGAGTACATACGACAATATAATTGGTGTCAATTTAAAGGCCAACCACTGCCCCTGGATATACCAACAACTTTTCGGGTCTACTATGTCCTTCAGGGGTAAATCTATAGAATACAAATTTTGTAATTTTTCACACAAAATGCTTATTAATGCTTATTCTGGCCCGATTCCCTTCTCCATGTAAAATTTCACGACGTTCGGACCATAATTGCGGCCTCTAGAGCGACCAGAAAACCCGATAAAAATTAAGTATTTGTTCCTTTTATTCCCCTAAATATTAACAGATCTTTACCAAAAACAATAGGGGTCTTTATTGGGCAGAACCCATCATACATGCGAAACTTCGTAAAATTTGGTTCATAACTGTAGCCTGTATCGTGTTTACAAATTATAATGGACATACGGACGGACGGACACACATGTCTAGATCGACTCAGCTAGTCGAGAAATGACGATTGGTATACTTAAAGGTGGGTCTAGGACCAATATTTCGCGGCGTTACAAACTTTTGGGGCTGCACAAAGCTATAATACACAGACAAAAAAAATATTTTTAGAAATCCAGGCCTTTAGTTTTAAAAAATCCACGCCTATGGTTGCTGGGTGTGGAAAAAAATATTTTTAACAAAACTACGCCTACGGTTAATTGTTACTTACTTAGCTGGCTTGTGACAGAACTATCGTTCCATAAGCCGAGCTTTAACAAACTTTTCCAGGCGCGTCGGTCTTTTGCGCAGTTTTTCCAGTTTTAAAGGTCATATTCGGCAATGTTGCCTTCCACTTGATCCTTACATCTTATTCGTGGCCTTCCCCTTTTTCGTGAACCATCAGCTGGTTCGCTTTTATATGCCTTTTGGGCTGGGGCATCTTCATCCATTCTAACAACATGATCTAGCCAACGTAGTCGCTGCAATATGTCTAACAATGTCGATGTCCGAGAATAGCTGGTACAACTCATGGTTTATTCGACGGCGATATTCACCGTCAATGCAGATCGGCCCATAGATATTTAGGAGAATTTTTCTCTCAAACACTCCAAGAATTGCGTCATCTGCTGTAGCTCTGAAGTTCAAAGGTGGCTGTTACCGCACGCAATGTTCGACCCATTATATCGATGTCATCGGCGTAGGCGAGTAACATGTGTTGTTTGGTATACAGAGTTCCATTTCTGTTCACCAATGCGTCTCGTATGACCATTCCCAACAGGATGTTAAAAAGGTCACACGACAAACTGTCACCTTGTCTGAATCCTCGTTCGGTATTAAAGGGCTCCTATAGGTCATTTTCGACTTTTTACTGCTGATCTTGTGCCAGTTAAAGGTATCTTGTATAGCCGAATTAATTTTGCAGAAATGCAAAACGCAGATTTGGCTTTATACACCTCTGAACGGATGGGGCTGTCGAATGCGGCTTTATATTCGACGAATAGGTTTTTTTTCAGGATTTGGCGCAGAGTGAAAATCTGGTCAATGGTGGATTTGCCAGGTCTGAAGCCGCATTGGTATGGTCCAATAATGTCATTGACCATTGGCTTCAATCGTTCACACAGCACACTGATATAATATAAGGTGCTTTATATTCGATGGGAAGGAGACTTATTCCTTTATAGTTGGCACATATCTTGTCTTGTCTCGTTTTTAGTGCACGGGACTTAGGATTCTGAGGTTCCAATCATTGGGCATGTGTTCTTCTAGCCAAATTGTACTAATCAGCTGGTGCATGCTCCTTACCAGCATCTGACCACCAGTCTTGAATAGTTCGGGTTGAAACCCATCGGCACCTGCTGCTTTATTATTCTTCAGCCGATTGATTGCTATTCTGACCTCCTCTTGTATAGGTGGTGGTATACACTCTATACCGTCATCTATTATTGGTTCTGGGGTATACTCTTCGCCGCTACTATTTTATTTCAAAATGTTCCTTTCAGATCCTCAGCACGCTGTCTGTATCTGTCACCAGGTTTCCTTCTTCATCTCTACAGGTGGATGTGCCTACACTAAAGCCTTTGGTTTGGTGTTTTACTCGTTGGTAAAATTTCCGGACTTCATTCTGACTCATGTACATCTCGATTTGCTCGCGCTCACGTTTTTCTTGTTCTTTCTTCTGAAAATACGTTTCTCCTTTTCTCCCGATAATTCTTTCTCGCATTACGTGTTGTTCTATATGCTGATCGCACCATGGGTTTCTTGATGGTGGTTTTTGGTACCCAAGTGTTGCTTTTGCTGCAGTTTGTAGGGATCGGGACAAGAAGTGCTTTCGTCATGCAGGTGGGTAAGTTGAGCGGAGTAGGGCTTGGCTACCTGTTGTGTTTGCAGCTTTTCGACGTCGAGTTTCTGTGTTACATTATATCGCACCTTTGCTGCTACATTAAGACGGGTGCGTACCTTGGATGCCACAATGTAATGGTCCGAATCGATATTCGCTCCTCGGATCGATTGGACGTTTAAAACACTGGACGAATGCCTTATGTCTATCACAACATGATCGATTTGACTTGCTGCCGCGAAGTCAATCAACCTCATGCCGTTGTCGGATGTTTCTTCATGACGGCTGAATTTTCCGACGGTGGGGCCAAAGATATTTTACCTTCCGATTTTTGCATTAAAATCTCCTAGCAGAATTTTCATGTCATGGCCAGAACAGCGGTCATATGCAGTTTTCTAAATCCGCAGCCAAATTCACGTCTCGTTTCATGGCAGTCATAAAACAGAGCGTAATCGTTTGATTTACTTACGCCTGTCCCTTCCCATCGCATTTCCTGCTTTGTACTTCTTGAGTACATCAGCTAAAGCGAAAACTGCGCCTGTTCTGTACAAGGTGCTCACATTCCAAGTGCAGATTCGCAGATCGTGGTCCTTGGGGGGGTTTGGTTTTCTTTTTCTTTGCTTTTTCATAGTAGGTTCGGTTTTCCGAGTGTGGGCAACTAACCCGACGCCCAAACCCATCTTTTTATAGTTCTTATGGGTGAACTCGCGGCACATATTAGCTCACTATTTGCTCGGGTGATGAAAATAGCTACCCTAGGTGACACCGCGGAGAGGTCAGTGTCCACAATTGGGATGAAAGAGGGACCAAGATAAGCCTGGTCTTCGCCATGTTAAAGCTAATCAGAGCCGTTGCTTGGTTTCTATCATTCCCTATGTCGGTTAATTGTTGAAAAAATATTTTTTAAAAAATCCAATCCATTAAAATATTCCACGCCTAAACCTCTTCAGATCCTTGAAAAAATATGACCATTCTATCACTGTAATGATGATCATTATTACTAACACACTGATTGCGATGCCTAAAAGTCCATTCCCCATTCCGAATAATAAAATCTAGATTTTATTAACCCACTACACACCATACCTACAATTTATATGCATATCGTTGTCGTAACTGTCTGTATGTATTGATCTATATAATTTGCATAGTCGCCCGTTAATATCAGCCGAAGTGTCGATAAGAAGCTGCTTGCTATCCATTAAGCCCATACAATGTGACAGCGATAAAAACAAATTTAACAGCAGCAACATCGTCAACACCAACAACAACATCGACGACGACAATGAACAGAAAAGAAAGAAATATTGTAACACATTAAAAAAAAAAGTTGTTGATAGTTTTGAGGTGACCAGCGGCAATTTGGGGAATGGCAATCAAGATAAAGGGTTACTTTATGATTTGAAAATGACATCAAAATAAATACGAAATGTCAACTGCATTAACATAAATAAACAATTTTATTTTCGTTTTGATCTCTTTATTAATATAATTGTTGGTTATGCTGATAATTGGAAATTATAATAAATAGATTGCGACAGTTATTTGAAAAGCGAATAATTTTTAAAACTGTTAAAATGTATGGGTCCACTTACAGATTGGACCTTAAGTAAATATCCATGCATATTGATATTATGATGGCTACTTGAAAAAATATTCTTTAAAAACCAAAATTCTTTTTAAAAAATCCACGCCCCCCCCCCCCCCCCAAAATTTTTTAAAAAATCCACGCCTTGTGTGGATGCTTGAAAAAAAATTCTTTAAAAAATCCACGCCTTGTGTGGATGCTTGAAAAAATATTCTTTAAAAAATCCACGCCTTGTGTGGATGCTTGAAAAAAAATTCTTTAAAAAATCCACGCCTTGTGTGGATGCTTGAAAAAATATTCTTTAAAAAATCCACGCCTTGTGTGTATGCTTGAAAAAAATATTCTTTAAAACAATCCACGCCGTGTGTGGATGCTTGAAAAAATATTCTTTTAAAAATCCACGCCTTCTTTAAAAAATCGAAGCCTTGAAAAAATATTCTTTAAAAAATCGATTCCTTGAAATAATATTTTTTAAAAAAATCCAGCCTTGATAAAATATTCTTTAAAAAATCCACGCCTTGAAAAGTCTTTGAAAAAAAATCACGCTCGTGTCCATTACACGACCTTTGTGTCCATGATTCACTTTCAGTGACCTCTCACTCACTCACCTCATTTGTCAACCACATTTTCCTTTTGTTTGAAATCAAAGTAGTTAATGTACGGCTTTTAAATTTTCTTTTAAGCCACTGATATCTATCCCCCCTCCCCCGTACCCCTTTAGGGTATTTGGTTATTGTTCTAAATAGAGATGTTATATTAGGTGTTTGGTGTCACTTTGATCACATCACATTGTTTGGAGATTTTTTTTTGGTAAAACGTTTTTCTTCTTTTCTTTTTTGAAAAACGGAGTGTTATGCTGTCGTCACTGTTGTTATCAGGGTCATTGTCATGTTTGAAATCTCCCTCCGCTTTAGAAGTGACCCTAAAGATGATGCTGATGATGTTTGTTGGTTTGACGTTGATTGTATTAACTACAATAATTATGAGGTACAAACGGCAGCGGCATTGAATTTTGTACAAAAGCTGAGCTGAGATTCACACCATGTAAAAAAGTGGCCGACGAACCACACTTCCAAAAGATGGCTAAATGGGCAAGGGCAATGGGACGGCGGACATGAGATCAAATTGGTGCATCTTAATTTGGTTTGTTTGGATGTTGTTTTGTCTCGGATTGTTGGCAGCATAAGCCGGAATGGACTGACCATCCATCCCCCTCCTCTCCCCTGCCTCTTCCATTTTCTATTCTTTGTCATATCAAATTGTGTGTGAGAGAGGGGTCGCGGGGGTTTTAATCTTCAGGTGTGTAATCATTTGTGCTTTTCTTGTGTTGTCAACATATCAACCAGCCAGCCAGTCAGTCCACCAGCCAGCCTGATATTATTGTTATTTGTTGTTGTCGCTGCTGTTATTTAGAGGCTACCCCATAAGGAAATTATGCTAAAGCCAAGCGACAATGGTTTTAAAAAATGTTATGCGGCCCTTTTGATCGCGGCATCAGATCGGATATTTTGTGTTATTAAGACTACTAGAAGGGGAGGTGAAGCTGATGAAGAAAAAAAAATATATAATCATATTCATATGAATGCACCACAAATGCACCATTGTACCAGGCTGGCCTCGACTGGCCATCCGACCGACATACCTAAATCCAGATAAATGCTGCTGCTGCAGTCACCGAGAAGCCACTGCATTAGCATCAGTCCAAATAAAGACATCATCAGGCAAATCAAAGGTAAAGTCACTGGGGAGTCAGACAGAGTCAGAGAGCTAGTCAAAGCTTTTGGCCGGGGTACGGAGGAGCAATGTTGTCGTTTTGGAGACAAATCGCAGCACTACAGTGTCCAGTTTTTAATAATTATGGCTTTTAATCTTTTTTCTCGTTTTTTTTTGTCATTTTTCATTGGACATCAAGACATTGGACAAATGGAAATGAAATCATTTACGATTCAATACAAACATTTCATAGCACACACACATACATAGACTACAGAGCACAGATATTGAACGGTAATCGGGGAATTAATAATGAAGAAAAAAATTGGAAATTCGGTTCTCTGTAAGTGGTCTAAGAATTAGGCTTAAAAATTCTACCAACAACCAGCAGGCTGAGATTTTTTAAAATATTTTTTCAAATACCCAACATAGGCGTGAATTTTTCAAAAAATATTGGGCTGGGACATCCATTCTCACAATATGACCTATCCAACGTAGTCGCTGCAGCTCAATATGTCTAACAATGTCGATGTCCGAGAAAGTTGGTACTGCTCATGGTTCATTCGACGGCGATATTCACCGTCAACGCAGATCGGTCCATAGATCTCTCGGAGAATTTTTCTCTCAAACACTCCAACAGCTGCCTCAACTGCTTGCGCAAGCACCCATGCTTCAGACCCATATAACAGTATCAGCGTCTTGTAAGGTGTGAGTTTGGTCTGGCGGGAGGTTGCCTTGTTTCTAAACTGCTTACTTAGATCATAGTAGCATCGGTTGGCCATCACAATCCTTCTTCGAATTTTAAAACTGATGTCATTCGTTTTGTTTATGGCGTTACCAAAGTATATAAAATCTTTGACTACCTCGAAGCTGTAGTTCCCAAGTTCCACAGTTGGTCCGAGTCTACTGGAACGTCTTGCGCGTTGATACCATCAGCTTGGTTATCTCACCATTTACCGCTAGACCCACTTTGGCAGACTCCTTCAGGCAGACTCCCTGTTTGTTCAAAGGTGGCTGTTACCGCTCGCAATGTTCGACCTATTATATCGATGTCACCGGCGTAGGCGAGTAACATGTGTTGTTTGGTGTACAGAGTACCATTTCCGTTCACCTTTGCCTCTCGTACGACCTTTTCCAGCAGAATGTTAAACAGGTCACACGACAAACTGTCACCTTGTCTGAATCCTCGTTCGGTATAAAAGGGCTCCGAGAGGTCCTTTTCGACTTTAACTGCTGATCTTGTGCCAGTTAGAGTTATCCTGCATAGCCGAATTAATTTTGCAGGAATGCCAAACGCAGACATGGCTTTAAAAAGCTCTGAACGGATAGGGCTATCGAATGCGACTTTATAGTCGACGAATAGGTGGAATGTGTCGATGTGTTTTTTTGGCGCAGAGTGAAAATCTGGTCAATGGTGGACTTGCCAGGTCTGTAGCCGCATTGGTATGGTCCAATAATGTCGTTGACCATTGGCTTCAGTCGTTCACACAGCACGCTGGATAGCGCTTTATATGCTATGGGAAGGAGACTTATTCCTCTATAGTTGGCACATATCGTCTTGTCTCCTTTTTTGTGCACGGGACACAGGATGCTGAGGTTCCAATCATTGGGCACGCTTTCCGCTAGCCAAATTGTACTAATCAGCTGGTGCATGTTCCTTACCAGCATCTGACAACCAGTCTTGAATAGTTCGGCTTGTAACCCATGCATAGCCGAATTAATTTTGCAGGAATGCCAAACACAGACATGACTTAAAACACCTCTGAACGGATAGGGCTGTCGAATGCGGCATTATAGTCGACAAATAGGTGGAATGTGTCGATGTGTTTTTCGTGGGGTTTTCCACGCAGAGTGAAAATCTTGTCAATGGTGGATTTGCCAGGCCTGAAGCCGCATTGGTATTATTCTTCAGCCGATTGATTGCTATTCTGACCTCATCTTGGCTAGGTGGTATACACTCTAACCGTCATCTATTATTGGTTCTGGGGTACCCTCTTCACCGCTACTATTTGATAGCAGACGTTTTTCAAAATGCTCCTTCCAGATCAAGCTCGATATTCGCTCCTCGTATCGATCGAACGTCTAAAACACTGGGCGAATGCCTTCCGTCTATCACAACATTTCTGGTTGCTTGATAAGGAGAAATCCAGGTGGCCTTGTGTATATCGAGATGCTTGAATCTGGTGCTACTAACTACCATGTTTTTTGCTGCCGCGAAGTTAAACATCCTCATGCCGTTGTCGGATGTTTCTTCATGAAGGCTGAATTTTGCGACGGTGGGGCCAAAGATATTTTCCCTTCCGATTTTTGCATTAAAATCTCCTACAGAATTTTAATGTCATGGGCAGGGCAACGATCATATGCAGTTTCTAGCCGCTCGTAAAAAATGTCTTTGGTCTGTTCATCTTTGTCTTCCGTCTAAGCGCAAGTAAGACTGATGTAGAAGAACTTTGATTTTATACGGATTATAGCAATTCATCTACTGGAGTGAATCTGGAGACGAGGTCTTTTATTCTCCTGTTAACCATAAATCCGCAGTCAAATGCATGTCTCGTTTCATGGCAGCTATAATACAGGGCGTAATCATCTGATTTACTTACTCCTCTCCCTTTCCATCGCATTTCCTGTAGGGCAATAATGTCGGCTTTGTACTTCTCGAGTACATCCTCCTAAGCGAAAACTGCGTCTGTTCTGTACAACGTGCGCACATTCCAAGTGCGTAGATCGTGGTCCTTTATACGTTTGCGGGGTCGTCAACATGAGGGGGGTTTGGTTTTCTTTTTCTTTGCTTCTTCATAGTAGGTTCGGTTTTCCGAGTGTGGGCAACTAACCCGACGCCTCAACCAATTTTTGTTATAGTTCTTATGGGTGAACTCGAGGCACATATTAGCTCACTATTTCAACGGGCGATGAAAGTAGTTACCCCAGGTGACACCATGGGGAGTTCGCTGTCCACAATTGAGATGAAAGAGGGACCAAGATAAGCCTGGACTTCGCCATGTTAAATCGAATCAGAGCCGTTGGTATCTATCCAATCTCCATGTACCCAACATAGGCGTGTATTTTGTAGACTATTTATAGGCGTGGATTTTTTAAAAAATATTTTTCATAGCCTATCTTATTCTATCTTCCCCTAAATCCGATTTTACGGTTTTTATATATGTTCGCCACTAAATATTATCGCCTAAAAATTAATATGCATAATTTTCTGTTTCCAGGCATTTCTTACAACTCCATTAATGTGGTAAGTAGTGGGATTTTTGTTTGTTGTTGTCCAAATGCCACCATTCAGAGTGGATGATTGTCGGCATTCCCATCATCAAGTTATCATAAATGAGAGGAATTTCAGGTCGGGCGAGATACAGTGACTGAAAATAAAATAATGAATGGAAAATAATTTCGAATGAAAAGTAGAGATTCTGATCTGGGGAAAAAGATGGTCGAATAATTTTTTGTAGAAATATAATTTTCAAAGGCATCCTGATATTCTATTCTACAATATCTTCCCTCCAATTACTATTCCTTAACCACAGTGCAATGTTATATTCTTGACAATTGCCAGTCTTTGATTTCCACCTTCTCTTAGTCGCCTATGGGCTGCAGCATCAGCAGCTCCCTCATCTTCTTCTTTTAGAGAATCTTAAAACTTATTGTTATTATTACGAATATTAACAATTTTGTCATTTGATTGTGACTGCTAAGAAGAAGAAGACTGTCTGTCTGTCGGTCGGAGGATGGCTGACTGCCTTCCTGGCTAGATGGATGAAGTCGTTTGAATGCCGCCATGGATTTTGTGTGATCTTCGTTAAATTATGTTGTATTTAATCGGTTTCTGACAATTCTATACGGTTCGTTTTGAGAGAGATACATATTTAAGTTTCTTTCTCGTCGTTGTTGTTGTTGTCATTCTCAATACGCATTTGCTGCGGTTCGGTTTGTTTTTGTTATTAATGTTACCTTAATAAGCCGTAGATTGGCATTATTGTCGTCGTGTTTTTTATTTTCTGCTTGGTGATGATGACGACGATTATATTCTCCACCCTTCATTCTCTGCCAAGTTCTGAGGTAAATTTGTTTTTCTTTTTTTCTGAGGATTGCCTTCTTTTGTTTAATAACATTATTAAAATTTTTATGCAGATTTTATGTAAACAGGTTTGTAGAATTTTTTGGAAGTCTTTAAGATTTTTTTTGGTTGGGCATTTTTGGATTTGAGTGATTGGGACGTCCGCAGAGCGTGTGAAATTTTTATCTCTATTTGGGGATTTTTATTTTCAGAAAATCCTATTTGTAAAACAATTTGACGAGATTGTCATTTGGAGCATTAGAAAAAAGTGTCAACGTTTTGACTAGGATTTAGGGAGCGTCTTCAGAGAACTACGAATTAGTGTCGTTAACACCATTTGACAAAGGGATTTAATCACATTAACCCATTGAGGACACTTCAGTGGACTTGTAGAAAAATGTATATGAACCTTTTTTTTAAATACAGATTATTATAGGCGTGAATTTCTTAAAAATATTTTTCAAGGATTTTTATAGCGTGGATTTTTTTTTTTTTTTGTGTGATGTAGGGGATGATAGATACCAAGCAACGGCTCTGATGGACTTTAACATGGCGAAGTCCAGGCTTATCTTAGTCCCTCTTTCATCTCAATTGTGGACACTGACCTCACCGCGGTGTCACCTGGGTTAGCTATTTTCATCGCCCGATGAAATAGTGAGCTAATATTTGCCGCAAGATCACCCATAAGTGCTATAAAAAAAATTGGTCGAGGCGTCTGGTTAGTTGCCCACACTCAGAAAACCCCTCCTCTTCTATGAAAAAGCAAAGAAAATGAAAACCAAACCCCCAATGTTGGCGACCCCCGCAAACACATAAAGGACCACGACCTGCGAATCTGCACTTGGAATGTGAGCACCTTGTACAGAACAGGCATAGTTTTCGCTTTGGCGGATGTACTCAAGAAGTATAAAGCCGATATTATCGCCTTACAGGAAATTATATGGAAAAGGGACAGGCGTAAGTAAATCAGACGATTACGCACTGTATTATAGCTGCCATGAAACGAGACATGAATTTGACTGCGGATTTATGGTTAACAGGAGAATAAAAGACCTCGTCTCCAGATTCACTCCAGTAGATGAGCGTATTGCTATAATCCGTATAAAAGCAAAGTTCTTCTACATCAGTCTGATTTGCGCCCATGCTCCGACCGAAGATAAATAACAGAACAGACCAAAGACATATTTTACGAGCTCCTACAAACTGTATATGACCGTTGTCCTGGCCATGACATTAAAATTCTGCTGGGAAATTTTAATGCAAAAATCGGAAGGGAAAATATCCTTGGCCCCACCGTCAGAAATTTCAGCCTCCATGAAGAAACATCCGACAACGGCATGAGGCTGATTGACTTCGTGACAGCAAAAAAAAACATGGTAGTTAGCAGCACCAGATTCAAGCATCTCGATATATACAAGGTTTGATCCAGGTCTCCTGATCAAACAACGAGGAATCAAATCGACCATGGTGTGATAGACGGAATATCATTCGGATCATTACCTTGTGGCAGCCAAGGTTCACACCCGTCTTAATGTAGCAGCAAAGGTGAGATCAAATGTAACACAGAAACTCGACGTCGAAAAACGCCGCTCAACTTACCCACTTGCTTTACGAAAGCACTCCTTGCCCCGATAATAATATAGAAGCACAAATGCAAAGAATTGCCCACACCCTACAAACTGCAGCAAAAGCAGCACTTGGGTACCAAAGACCACCATCAAGAAATTCGTAGTACGATCAGGAGTGTCGTAAAGCCACTGATATGAAAAACGCAGCGTATAGGGCAACCCTGCGGACAGTAGCAACACGTAATGCGAGGGAGAATTACCGGGGGAGAAGGAGAAACGTTTTTTCAGAGAAAAGAACAAGAAAAACGTAAGCGCGAGCAAATCGAGATGTACAGGAGTCAGAATGAAGTCCGAAAATTTTACCAACGTGTAAAACACCAAACTGAAGGCTTTCGTACAAGCACATCTTCCAGTAGAGATGAAGAAGGAAACCTGGTGACAGATACAGACAGCATGCAGATCCTCAGCACGGAAGGAGCATTTTGAAAAACTTCTGCTATCAAATAGTAGCGGCGAAGAGGATACCCCAGAACCAATAAGAGATGATGGTATAGAGTGTATACCACCTAGTCAAGATGAGGTCAGAATAGCAATCAATCGGACGTAGAATAATAAGCAGGTGCCGATGGGTTACAAGCCGAACTATTCAAGACTGATGGTCACATGCTGGCTAGAGGAATTCATGCCCAGTGATTGGAACCTCTGCATCAAAAAAGGAGACAAGACGATATGTGCCATCTGTAGAGGAATAAGTCTTCTTCCCATTGCATATAAAGTGCTATCCAGTGCTGTGCTGTGTGAACGACTGATGCCAATGACATTATTGGACCATACCAATGCGGCTTTAGACCTGGCAAGTCCACCATTGACCAGATTTTCACTCTGCGTCAAATCCTGGAAAAACCCCACGAAAAACACATCGACACATTCCACCTAGTCGTCGACTATGTCTGCGTTTGGCATTCCTGCAAAATTAATTCGGCTATGCAGAATAACTCTAACTGGCACACGATCAGCAGTTAAAGTCGGAAAGGACCTATCGGAGCCCTTTAATACCGAACGCGGATTCAGACAAGGTGACAGTTTGTCGTGTGACCTTTTTAACATCCTGCTGGGAAAGGTCATACGAGAGGCAAAGGTGAACAGAAATGACACTCTGTACACCAAACAATACATGTTACTCGCCTACGCCGATGACATCGACATAATGGGTCGAACATTGCGTGCGGTAACAGCCACCTTTGAACAAATTGAGAAGGAGCCTGCCAAAGAGTTGTGCCAGCTATTCTCGGACATCGACATATTGAGCTGCAGCGACTACGTTGGCTATCATGTTGTGAGAATGGATGGGGATGCCCCGGTCCAGAAGGCGTATAAAAGCGAACCAGCTGATGGTTCACGCAGAAGGCGAAGGCCACAAACTGGAAAAACTGCACAAAAGACCGATGCACCTGGAAATCTTTTTTAAGGGAACCCCCCCCATTCTCGATTTGAATTTTTTAAGATTTTCAATGGGCTGGTAAATCAATACCAATGCTTGTTAAGGTTTGTAACTTTGCACATATATAATTGAAGATTTAAAAAAGAAGAAAAATAATTTACAAAAAAATTTTTGTTATTGTTTTGTTGTTGTTTTTTGTAATTAAAGAAAAGTCCTTATTTTTGATGGCGGGCATGATAACTCCTCACTGGAATATCGGAATCCGAAAATTCCAACGGTGTTAGAAAGAGTACATGTCTGGCTCTCGTATGAACTAGGATTATTGACTTCGCTCTAAAATTAACAAAATGGTGGACCTTTGAAAAAATATTTTTGGAAAATCGCCGATTTTTGACCAAAAACCAAATTAAAAAATAAGGAAGATCTTCACCGATTGGCTTTATCCTAGTTCATACGAGAGCTATACACTCCCAGAGAAACGATGCAAAATTTGGAACCGATTGGATTATTAGTTTTTGAGTTATCGTGCCCGCCATTCGCAAAAAAATGTTTAGAGAAAAACGCGTTTAAAGTTTGAGAAACCCTTTAGCCGTCACTTGATGCTGACACACTAAATCGGATATATCTTCAACAGTTCTTGAGATTTTCACTTGAAATTTTGTAGAGACATTCTTTAATCAGTGTAGATTCGAATTATATCAACAAAAATTTTGACCCCGAGAATGGGGGGGGTCCCCTTAAGCTCAGCGTATTGAACGAAAATTCTGCCACAAACCAGTGTGGATTTGTAAAAAATATTTTTTTAAGACTTAACATAGGCCTGGTTTTTTAAAGACTAAACATAGGCCTGAATTTTTTAAAAAATATTTTTCAAGGATTTTTTAAGAATATTTTTCAAGGATAATCAAAAGGGGTAGGATTTCTAAAAATTATTTTTCAATGACAGGACATAAGCTTGCAGACCTCTGTGGTCTCCAAAGGGTTAATTCGTCAACGACAGAGAAAAAAAGCGAACAAGAATAATAACCAGCAAATTGGAAACAAAAGGCATCTCTCAATGTGTAAAATCCCTTGTCTTTGTTATCTTTGCAAAAGATTCCTCATTTGTGTTTTCAACATCGGCTTAATCTGCTTAAATTTCATCAAAACTATGCAAAATTGAGTTTAAATCTTTTGACAAGACTGATTTGTTAACAAAAACATCAACGTTCGGACGGTCGTTCGGTCGTCCATTCGCTCGTTCGTTGGCAAAGTGACAAACAAATTAATTCGCTATGTTGTCCGTGTGAGTGTGCCGGCTTTTGGGGATGACGGTTGGCGGGACTCCTTATGTTCAGAAGCCTACAAGCATTTAGGTGATGTTGCCGTTGTTGTCGCTGTCGTGCAACGGTTATGAATAAGGGATCCCTCTTTATTTGAAAATAATTCGATCAATTTTCTGTCGAATGGATTTTTTTGTTTTGGATGAATGGTTGGTGGGGGAAATGAACGAACGGCCGAACACCCGCTGTTTATGGTATGGCTTCTTAAATTGCCGAATACCAAATGTTTGGAGATCTGAAGTGTTGTCTGTCTGTGCGTAAGCCTATGTTTTCATTACGTGGATATGGGCAACGCAACACAATGAGGCTATCGATCTATGACAGTTGAAATCACAATGACCCTTAATACGGTTAAATGTTGAAAATCTGCAGGGAATGGGGAGAGAGCTGGATGGAGTAGAGGGGGAGGTTGTGGTCATGGTTAGGTGGTTAAATAAGAATAGTGGTGTCCTGCTGTTGTCTCAAACCAAATATGATAAATCGTTTGACAACATATTTTAGATTTTAATTTTATTTCATAACCGATTTTTGACACGACTTGTGATTTGCCTTTTTTTCGGCCATAAAGTTTTATTTCCCAAGCTCTACAAAAGAGAGAGAGAGGAACAAAGATTTTTAGATTTTTTTTAAAAAATATTTTTCCTTGACTCTATGGGCGAGAATTTTTAAAATAATTATACCCTACACAACTATGTTGTCAGGGTATTATAGCTTTGTGCAGGCCCAAAAGTTTGTAACGTCGCGAAATATTGGTCCTAGACACACCTTTAAGTGTACCGATCGTCATATCTCGACTAGCTGAGTCGATTTAGACGTGTGTATCCGTCAGTCCGTCTGTCCATTATAATTAGTAAACACGATAAAGGGCACAGTTATGGACCAATCTTCACGAAATTTTGCATGTAGAAGACCCCTATTGTTTTTGGTAAAGATCGGTTAATATTTAGGGGAAGAAATGGACCAAAAACTTTATTTTTGTCTGATTTTCAAACATCGTGAATTTTTACAAGGAGACGGGAATCGGGCCAAAGAAAAAGCATGCCTTTTTTTGATAAACATCGGTCAATATTTATCGGTTCAAATGAACCCTCACTTTTGTGGTAAAAATTACAAAATTTGTATTCTATGGCATATATATTTAGTTCTCAAGTTCCACAATTGGTCCGAGCCTACTGGACGTCTTGCGCGTTGATACCATCAGCTTGGTCTTCTCGCCGTTTACTGCCAGACCCATTTTGGCAGACTCCTTTTCAATTTGTTCAAAGGTGACTGTTACCGCTCGCAATGTTCGACCCATTATGTCGATGTGATTGGCGTAGGCGAGTAATATGTGTTGTTTGGTGTACAGAGTTCCATTTCTGTTAACCTTTGCGTCTCGTATGACCTTTTCCATCAGGATGTTAAAAAGATCACACGAAAAACTGTCACCTTGTCTGAATCCTTGTTCGTTATTGAAGGGCTCCGATAGGTCCTTTCCGACTTTAACTGCTGATCTTGTGCCAGTTAAAGTTATCCTGCATAGTCGTATTAATTTTGCATGAATGCCGAACGCAGACATGGCTTTAAACACCTATGACCTTATCTTGGCTAGGTGGTATACACTCTATACCGTCATCTCTTATTGGTTCTGGGGTATCATCTTCGCCGCTACTATTTGATACCAGACGTATATCAGAATGCTACTTCCAGATCCTCAGTACGCTGTCTGTATCTGTCACCAGATTTCCTTCTTTATCACTACAAGAGGATGTGCCTGCACCAAAACCTTCGATTTGGTGTTTTACTCGTTGGTAAAAATTCCGGAACTCATTCGGACTCCTGTACATCTCGATTTGCTCGCGCTCACGTTTTTCTTGTTCTTTCTTCTGAAAATACGTTTCTCCTTTTCTCCCGATAATTTTCCCTCGCATAACGTGTTGCTACTGTCTGCAGGGTTGCCCTATACGCTGCGTTTTTCACATCAGTAGCATTACGACACTCCTGATCGTACCATGGGTTTCTTGATGGTGGTTTTTGGTACCCAAGTGTTGCTTTTGCCGCATTTTGTAGGGAGTGGACAATTCTTTGCCATTGTGTTTCTATACTATTATCGGGACAAGAAGTGCTTTCGTCAAGCAGGTGGGTAAGTTGAGCGGAGAAGGCTTCTGCTACCTGTTGTGTTTGCAGCTTTTCGACGTGAAGTTTCTGCGTTACATTACATCGCACCTTTGCTGCTACATTAAGACGGGTGCGAACCATGCTTGCCACAATTAATGGTCCGAGTCGATATTCGCTCCTCGGATTGATCGGACGTCTAAAACACTGGATTCTCAGGAGAGATCCAGGTGGTCTTGTGTATATCGAGATGCTTGAATCTGTTGCTGCTAATTGCCATGTTTTTTGCTGCTGCGAAGTCAATCAACCTCATGACGTTGTCGGATGTTTCTTCATCGTCGCTGAATTTTGCGACGTTGAGGTCAAAGAAAATTTCGCTTCCGATATTGGCATTAAAATCTCCTAGCAGAATTTTAATGTCATGGCCAGGGCAACGGTCATATGCTGTTTCTAGGCGCTCGCAAAATCTGTTTTTGGTCTGCTTATCTTTATCTTCGGTCGGAGCATGGTCGCAAATGAGACTGATGTAAAAGAACTTAGCTTTTATACGGATTACAGCAATTCGCTCATATGCTGGAGTGAATCTGGAGATAAGGTCTTTTATTCTCCTGTTAACCATAAATCCGCAGCCAAATTCATGTCTCGTTTCATGGCAGCTATAATACAGGGCGTAATCGTCTGATTTAATTGCGCCAGCCCCTTTCCATCGCATTTCTTGTAAGCCAATAATATCGGCTTTGTACTGCTTGAGTACTGCTTGTTCTGGACCACGTGCGTAGATTCCAAGTGCTGATTCGCAGATCGTGGTCCTGTATACGTTTTCCGGGGTCGTCAGTATTGGGGGGCGGGGGAGGGGTGGTTAGGTTTGGTTTTCTTTTTCTTTGCGTTTTCATAGTAGGTTCTGCGAGTGTGGGCAACTAACCCGACGCCTCATCCCATTTTTTATAGTTCTTATGGGTGAACTCGCGGGACATATTAGCTCACTATTTCAACGGGTGATGAAAATAGTTACCCCTGGTGACACCGCGGGGAGATCAGTGCCCACAATTGAGATGAAAGAGGGACCAAGATAGGCCCGGACTTCACCATGTTAAAGCCAATCAGAGCCGTTGCTTGGTATCTATCATCCCCTACGCCATCCTATTTAGTATTTTTTAAAGATTATTTTCAAGGAGTGGTTTTTTAAAGAGTATTTTTACAAGGACTTTTCAAGGCGTGAATTTTTTAAAGAGTATTTTTTCAAAGATTTTCCAAGGCGTGGATTTTTTAAAGAGTATTATTTGTGATAATTCCTGAAATGTGATACATCAATCAAAAAGGATACACATTTTGTTGTTTTATTTAAGTAGCAGACACATACATATTGCTCTCCTTAAATAAATATGTTACTGTTTGCCCTTCTAGTGATTTGTTGCCATTGTGTCGCCTGTCATTTTTCAGCAGTCAATAGCACAGAAGCCACCACCAAAAATTCGAAACAATATCATATAATTAGTATCGAAAAAGGTGCTAAATACTAATTACAAATAAACGAGGAATTGTTTGGAAAATCGAAAGTAAATACAATGATTTATTTATCCGATACAAATATCAAAATTCAATGGCAAATAATTTTCACATATCCCTCGAAAAAAAATATATTTTTTTAATCCTCATAAAATTCTCCTTCCCCCCGTTGAAAGCAAAATATTTACATCTTTTCAACTTTTAAATAATAAATTCACATATTAAAAATGCAAATATTCTACGAGTAGAAGAAGATGACGTGAAAAAGTTTCGGTCTTTTGTGACTGACAGCAATTTTCCACTGATGCTGCTAATTCGGATGCTGCTGCTACTTCTGTAATGGGAGAGGGATATGGTAGTGGGGGAGAGCGAGAGATGTATTTAAAAACTTTGTTACGCTTTTAAATATTTAAGCAGTACCCCTTACTGGCAACTGAATGACGATAAGTCTGATGGTCTTACTGACAGCTTGGCTGACTGACTGCCTGTAAAATGAATAAACAGGAATACAAAGCACGTAATAATTGCATTTGAAATCAACACCAACACCGCCAACAAACAAACGGCGGTATGAGGCTGGCTGACTGGCTGACAGATGACGATGACAGTTGTTTGCAAAACACAGACAGCTTCCATCATGAATTCCAAAATAAGGAAATTCTCCACAAAATAGCAGTTAGTACGCCAGCGTCGTTTTCGAGCATGAGCAGTAATCGAAAATATGTGATGCCCTCTCTATTTCCCCCTTTTCTCTCCAATCAGTAAGTTGTTAATATTCTGCTGCTGTTGCTGCTACTCCTCCTATCCCCTTCCATTTGGTGAGATACAATTCTTCCAATCCACCCACCCACTCAAGGCCAGTCTAGTCGTTGAATGGCTAATTTTTCTACGGCAAAGAGAACCTTTAGACCTCTAGGCGTGGATTTTTTAAATAATTTTTCTAAGAGAACCTTTAGACCTCTAGGCGTGGATTTTTTAAATAATTTTTCTAAGAGAACCTTTAGACCACTAGGCGTGGATTTTTTAAATAATTTTTTTCGTGACCCTTATAAGGCGTGGATTTTTTTAATAATTTTTTTCGTGAACCGTGGATTTTTTAAATAACCTCTAGGCGTGGATTTTTTGGATTTTTTAAATAATTTTTTTAGACCTCTAGGCGTGGATTTTTTAAATAATTTTTCTAAGAGAACCTTTAGACCTCTAGGCGTGGATTTTTTAAATAATTTTTCTAAGAAAACCTTTAGACCTCTAGGCGTGGATTTTTTAAATAATTTTTCTAAGAGAACCTTTAGACCTCTAGGCGTGGATTTTTTAAATAATTTTTCTAAGAGAACCTTTAGACCTCTAGGCGTGGATTTTTTAAATAATTTTTCTAAGAGAACCTTTAGACCTCTAGGCGTGGATTTTTTAAATAATTTTTCTAAGAGAACCTTTAGACCTCTAGGCGTGGATTTTTTAAATAATTTTTTGGCGTGGATTTTTTAAATAATTTTTCTAAGAGAACCTTTAGACCTCTAGGCGTGGATTTTTTAAATAATTTTTCTAAGATTTTTTAAATAATTTTTCTGGGGAACCTTTAGACCTCTAGGCGTAAGAGAATTTTAGGCGTGGATTTTTTAAATAATTTTTCTAAGAGAACCTTTTTAGGCGTAAGAGAACCTTTAGACCTCTAGGCGTGGATTTTTTAAATAATTTTTCTAAGAGAACCTTTAGACCTCTAGGCGTGGATTTTTTAAATAATTTTTCTAAGAGAACCTTTAGACCTCTAGGCGTGGATTTTTTAAATAATTTTTCTAAGAGAACCTTTAGACCTCTAGGCGTGGATTTTTTAAATAATTTTTTCGAGGACCTATATAAGTCGTGGATTTTTTAAATAATTTTTTCTACAGCCTTTATACCTCTAGGCGTGGATTTTTTAAATAATTTTTCTAAGAGAACCTTTAGACCTCTAGGCGTGGATTTTTTAAATAATTTTTGGAGAGAACCTTTAGACCTCTAGGCGTGGATTTTTTAAATAATTTTTTAGAGCCACTATTAATGGTCTAGGCGTGGATTTTTTAAATAATTTTTCTAAGAGAAGGCGTGGATTTTTTAAATAATTTTTCTAAGAGAACCTTTAGACCTCTAGGCGTGGATTTTTTAAATAATTTTTTAAGAAGAACCTTTTTTGGATTTTTTTAAATAATTTTTTAAAAGAACCGAGTCTGGGCGTGTTAAATAATTTTTTAAAAGAACCTTTAATTTTTCTAAGAGAACCTTTAGACCTCTAGGCGTGGATTTTTTAAAGTAAATATTTTGGTATGGATTATTTTTCGGAGATTTTTTATTTTCCTTTTGGATTATATACCTCAAATATCTTAAGCTAAATCCTTAGAAGAAATAACATATTTTTTGGCAAAACAATCCATATTTTAAATCGAAAATCTGTTCTTCTCTTCGCAAAAAATCGAAAGTGTTTTCGTTATGGATTTATTTAGGGCTTGTGTTTGTATAGCCAGTCAGACATCCCTTTTGGGTGATTTATGGCAAAAAACAACAACATGTGATTGGGCCAGCGAACACAAAAAATTAAAAATCATACAATCCACATTTGCAGATTTCATACGCACACACACACACACACACACACACACACACACACACACGAAAAGGACTCACAAATGTTGACTCTTGTTTTTAATTACGAACAAGGATACGTTTGGTTGGTTAGCTCAGCTAGAAAGGATATCGGAGTTGACTGCTGTGCATTCATTATTGACGACGACAGACTGACTGACAGGCTTGAGTGTCTTTTGTTAAACGCTGTCCGCTCGTTCGTTTTCTCTCTCGGGTTTCAGTAACAAAACGCAGCAACAAAAATAGCAGCAACAAATGAGCAATATCGCTGTTTGACTCCATTGTTTTCTCTTTTGGGGGGTTGTGCACATGTCCGCAAATATTGGCCATGGATTTGTTGTTGTTGTTGGTATTCCCTACCTTCTGTTGTTGCTGGCCTGCGTTTGCTTCTATCCTCGGGGAATTGAAATTATACTGAAAAAAAGTAGTAGTGGAAGAAGAAGGAGAAGCTGCCACTACAGCAGCCAGCCATCCTGGCCGTTTAACCACATCTTGTTGTCGTTGTTGTTGCTGCTGCCATTTAATCTCCTTGTTGTTTTTTTTTGTTTCTGTTGTTATCCTGGGGCAGTTTGTTGTTAAAATTTGTTGACAGCAGTCGGTTAAATGTTGATAATCAATCATATTTTGCATTCAGAGCTGTTCTGTTTTTCATTTTCTGCACACGGTATCCTGGGAGAAGGATTTGTTTCGAGAACATCTTTTCCCATTTTTGTGTTGGTCAATATAGTCGTCATCGCCAACAACTATTTTGTTTTATTTTTTACAATTCTGGGGAAAATCCAACAATTGAAAATTACTGAAAATTCAGTAGAAATATTTTCCAGTTATTTAAAACTGTTGCCTTGGGAATTCGATTGTTGACTGCGAGTGGCTCGGATGAATGATGAGGGGCGTTTGGTTGTTTTGGCCAGAGTAACCGCATTCGACGTAACTCCCTAGAAGGGAGCTATTATTCTTTTTTTGCTATTTGGAACATCAAACTGTGCAGAGGATATTGATTTCGGAGGAAAAGGGAATTTTGTTGGTCCATTGGCGATACTTTTTGTCATCAAGGATTAAAATTGTAATTTTAAAATTAGCATGAAAAATATGTAAAGCAAAAGTAAAAGTATGAATATGTCCCTAGGCATAATCTAATTGAAAAAAATTCGCAGAAGGTGGACAAGTATTTTTATAGAGAAAATAATCGATAATCCAAGCTTAGGAATCACGCCTAGAGGTCTAATAATTCTCACATAAAATTATTTAAAATATCCACGCCTAGAGGTCTAATAATTCTCATATAAAATTGTTTAAAATATCCACGCCTAGAGGTCTAATAATTCTCACATAAAATTATTTAAAAAATCCACGCCTAAAGGTTTAAAGGTTCGCCCCAAAAATTATTTAAAAAATCCACGCCTAAAGGTCTAAAAATTCTCCCAAAAAATTATTTAAAAAATCCACGCCTAAAGGTTCGCCCCAAAAATTATTTAAAAAATCCACGCCTAGAGGTCTAAAGGTTCTCTCAAAATATTATTTAAAAAATCCACGCCTAAAGGTCTAAAAATTCTTCCAAAAAATTATTTAAAAAATCCACGCCTAAAGGTTTAAAGGTTCGCCCAAAAATTATTTAAAAAATCCACGCCTAAAGGTCTAAAAATTCTTCCAAAAAATTATTTAAAAAATCCACGCCTAAAGGTCTAAAAATTCTCCCAAAAAATTATTTAAAAAATCCACGCCTAAAGGTCTAAAAATTCTCCCAAAAATTTTTTTAAAAAATCCACGCCTAAAGGTCTAAAAATTCTCCCAAAATTTTTTTTAAAAAATCCACGCCTAAAGGCCTAATGGTTCTGCCCAAAAAATTATTTAAAAAATCCACGCCTAAAGGCCTAATGGTTCTGCCCAAAAATTATTTTTAAAATCCACGCCTAGAGGCCTAATGGTTCCACCCAAAAATTATTTTAAAAATCCACGCCTAGAGGCCTAATGGTTCCACCCAAAAATTATTTTAAAATCCACGCCTAGAGGCCTAATGGTTCCACCCAAAAATTATTTTAAAAATCCACGCCTAGAGGCCTAATGGTTCCACCCAAAAATTATTTTAAAAATCCACGCCTAGAGGCCTAATGGTTCTACCCAAAAATTATTTAACAAATCCACGCCTAGAGGCCTAATGGTTCTCCCCAAAAATTATTTAAAAAAATCCACGCCTAGAGGCCTAATGGTTCTACCCAAAAATTATTTAAAAAATCCACGCCTAGAGGCCTAATGGTTCCACCCAAAAATTATTTAACAAATCCACGCCTAGAGGTCAAAAGGTTCTCACAAAAAATTATTTAACAAATCCACGCCTAGAGGTCAAAAGGTTCTCACAAAAAATTATTTAAAAAATCCACGCCTAGAGGACTAAAGGTTCTCCGAAAAAATTATTTAAAAAATCCACGCCTAGAGGACTGAAGGTTCTCCGCAAAAAGTATTTAAAAATCGACGGCTAAATGTTCTCGAAAAAATTATTTAAAACCTTCCGATTTTTTAGTCTCATTTTCCTGCACATTTGGGGTCCAAAGACGGCCAATTGTTTTTTTTTTCAGAAAATCGATAGGAGACCAGAACCAATGCTGCAAGTGATGGATTGCCAATCAAATATATATTGGTCACATCTTCTCTGACCAAATTTTGGATTCACGTCTTACCAGTGTTTGTTATTGCTTAGTTAAGTAAAGACGTCATTGGTCATTATCTCAAGCAAACAATTGGTGTTGTTGTTGTTCTTGGCTATGACTGCTCATGTTTTTGTGTTTTGTTTTCTGTCTTTTGTTGTTTTTACTCTTTTTTTGTTGTATTCAATTCCATACATCAAACAAAAACAATTGTTGGACTCCAACGTAAAAAATGCAGTTTGTTTTGTTTACAAATCGTGCTCCAAAGTCAGCGTAAATATGATGTACAACGTAAAGCGTATCGTATCGCGCACCGCGTCCGCAGAGAATTAATAACAAAACAAATAATAGAATTGAAAAAAATAACAACAACAATGTTAAGAAATAAAGAAATTAAATAAAAAACAATAATTCTTCAAACATCTGACCAAAGTTTGTTGCGGTAGTCTGGGGAAGGAGATCGGGGATATTTGGACAGTGGTTAGTCAATTGGTAGTACATTTCAGGTTTGATGTTATTTATCACAAGGTATATTTTGTGAACTTTGAAAAATTTGGGCATTTCTGACAAATTGCTTTGATCAATGTATGGATAACGTTACACGTGATTCGGGACGATCAAAGGGAACTATATATACAAACCGTTTATATTTGACCGGACTTGGCGGAACAACTTGCAAGTGATGATAGAGCTAAGATTTCCTTGCCAATCCATAGCCATAACTTATCATCAATTATAAGCATCTGGGTAATATCTGGGTTGTTGTGGACTGATTCCAATATCTTTTAAGCAATGTCAAAGGCATGTTGTTTAAGGTGAAATTTGAGCATTTTTGTTACAAAGATGGAAAACAAAAATTAAAATCAGTGAATTAGCTCTAAAAAAGCTGTTCGAATCGAAAATGTGAACAAATTCGGAAATATGGACTACCCCGACATTAATTAGTTCCTATTATCGAGAGTTCACTGTTTTTGGTTTTCATATTATCGAGAGTTTACTGTACTTATATTTTACATTCTTAATTTTGGAGGTTCATTCATTCAGGATGTTGCTTTTTTGTTTTCATCAATCTGAAATAAATTGTACCAGATGTCATCTGAAAAGCTATGAAAAAAAAGTTCGACCCTGCAGAACTTTAGGACTTTTACTTATTTACAGATGTACTGACACTTTTTATCATTCGAAAATCAAATTCATAATGGAAACAAAGGTAGATTGCAATGTACGTCCGTCCACATTGTCCATGAATGGTTGACACCCATTAATAGCCGGTGTGTGTCAAAATCTTATCAAAAATGTAACATGGTATAGCCCCCCGTTAAAAATCCCGAATGATTAAGGACTTTTTTTACATGGTTTGTGTATACAGTCGAAATCGTTTGTAAGGGCATCGGTCGTTGCCGTCGTTATCGGTTGTAACGGTGTTATTCAAAAGCCCCCAACACGTTTTGCACCTTTATTTGGTATCGCTTACAGCGACCAATTTCTTCGATTCCTGTCGTTCGATTTCGATTGTATTAAAATAGTTAGTCGTTGAGACTGTAAGGATCCAAGTAGCTATAATTTAATATTTTGGACACTTGGTTTGCAAAAGTCCTCCGAGAAAAATGTTCAATAATATATGGACTAATCGGTTCACTTCTTCTAGTACATTTCCAAAAATTATCAACAGTTTGAAATTTTTTAAATATCATATAAAGCAAATAGAATGTCCAATTCCAATCAAACATGGTAATATTTTTTTCAAACCTATATAGAAACCAGTGAGCGGAGCAGTATAGTCGGACGGGGCCGACCATACGATACCCTATACAACTACCACGATCTCTAACTTTCTGAGGATGTTTATTCCGAGTCTGAGTAATATTTCGTGATATTTGCCCCCTCTTGTCCGATTAGAGGTTAACAACACCTCTTTCTTACTTTTTTCGAATATTCAGTACAGTCCTTCTAATAACTTGTCCAGATTACCTTCACGGTGGGTTGTGTTGTGATTTTCGGATTATACTCTACACGAAAACACACAAAAAATTATGTTTTCCGTCCTTTTCATCCCAAAATTTTAATCTGATCATCGCCGAAAATTGTAGGCGTTGTTCTTGACTATAACTGGAACATCATGAAAAATTTCAAAGCCATCAGCGCGATATTTCTCCCTCCAATGTGGTAATGGGTTACTAAATAATATCTGAATACGTAAGCACCTGTAAATATTTGAATGTAACTCCCACATCTGAGTAGATACATCGCTATATTTGGTATCAATTTAAAGGCCAACCACTCCTCTTGGATATGCTATCAACTCCTGGGGTCTACATCCTCCAGGAGTAAATATATATGCCATAGAATACAAATTTTCTCATTTTTCACACAAAAGTCAGGGTCCATTTAACCCGCTAAATATTGACCGATCTTTATCAAAACATGCATGCTTATTCTCTGGCCCGATCCCCTTCTCCATGCAAAAATTCGCGGTGTTTGGGCCATAATTGCGGCCTCTGGAGCGACCAGAAAAACCGACAAAAATTTAGTATTTGGTCCATTTCATCCCCTAAATATTAACCGATCTTTTCCAAAAACAATAGGGGTCTTCATTAGCCAGAACCCATCTTACATGCAAAATTTCGTGAAGATTGGTCCATAACTGTGGCCTGTATCGTGTTTACAAATTATAATGGACAGACGGACGGACGGACACACATGTCTAGATCGACTCAGCTAGTCGAGATATGACGATCGGTATACTTAAAGGTGGGTCTAGGACCAATATTTCCCGGCGTTACAAACATTTGGGGCTGCACAAAGCTATAATACCCTGGCAACATAGTTGTGTAGGGTATAAAAATGCATATATTATATGAATAGTGTTCTGAAAGTGTTGTCAATGTCCGGATTTTAATACTGGTAATTAATACTACTTTTAATACTGGTTTCTTATCAAAGAGAGTGAAAATAAAAAACAACGTTTGTGTGTGTTGGTAGTTGGGGGATTTATTTGGCACAGAAAACTCCTGTCTTTTAGATTTTATGTAATCTTCTTTGTTGTGCTTGTTCTTATTTATTTACTCACTTACAAGTTTTTGTTTTCCGTCATTAGAACAATTATATACAAATTTTAATATTCGTCTTATTTCTCAACATGCCTTTTCAAGTTTTTGTACGGAAGTTTAAAAATGTTAAATTCATTAAGTTCCTCAGATTTAAGAAAAATTTGGCCCCCGATTGCATATATTGTATTTGGCATTTATATCAATATAATTTGGAAAATACATATGTGAATTTTAGCAGTAGCAGTGCCTGAAATAAGAATACAATAGAATGCAAACTAACCACACTCGAGTGAGTGGAGAGACGGCGGTTGTTAGCAAGATAAACATTAATCAAACAAACGTTTAATGCCAGACCCACTTTGGCAGACTCCTTCTCAATTTGTTCAAAGGTGGCTGTTACCGCTTTCAGTGTTCGACCCATTATGTCGATGTCATCGGCGTAGGCAAGTAACATGTGTTGTTTGGTGTACAGAGTGCCATTTCTGTCGGTATTAAAGGGCTCCGAGAAGTCCTTTCCGACTTCAACTGCTGATCTTGTGCCAGTTAAAGTTATCCTGCATAGCCGAATTAATTTTGCAGGAATGCCAAACGCAGACATGGCTTTATACACCTCTGAACGGATAGGGCTGCTGAATGCGGTTTTATAGTTGACGAATAGATGGAATGTGTCGATGTGTTCGGCTTGTAACCCATCGACACATGCTGCTTTAATATTCTTCAGCCGCTTGATTGCTATTCTGACTTCATCTAGACTAGGTGGTATACACTCTATACCGTCATTACTGGTTCTGGGGTATCCTCTTCACCGCTACTATTTGATACCCGAAGTTTTTCAAAATGTTCCTTCCAGGTTCTCAGCACGCTGTCAGTATCTGGCACCAGGTTTCCTTCTTCATCTTTACAGGGGGATGTGCCTGCACCAAAGCCTTCGGTTTGGTGTTTTAACCGTTGGTAGAATTTTCGGACTTCATTCTGACTCTTGTACATCTCGATTTGCTCACGTTTTACTTGTTCTTTCTTCTTTTTCCGGAAAATACGTTTCTCCTCTTTCCTTTTCTCTCGATAGTTCTCCATCGCATTACTTTTTACTACTGTCCGCAGGGTTGCCCTATACGCTGCGTTTTTCATATCAGTAGCATTACGACACTCCTGATCATACCACGGATTTCTTGATGGTGGTCTTTGGTACTCAAGTGTTGCTTTGGCTGCCGTTTGTTGGGAGTGGGCAATTCTCTGCCACTGTACTTCTATATTGTTATCGCGACAAGGGGTGCTTTCGTCATGCAGTTGGGTAAGTTGAGCGGAGTAGGCTTCTGTTATCTGCTGTGTTTGCAGCTTTTCGACGTAAAATGTCCGTGTTACATTATATCGCACCTTTGCTGCAATACATTAAGACGGGTGGGTACCTTGGCTGCCACAAGGTAATGGTCCGAATCGATATTCGCTTCTCGGATCGATCGGACGTTTAAAACACTGGATTAATGAAGTCAACAAGTCAAATCTTATATGAAACGAATAAAGAATCAGATTGTACACAACATTTGCACATAGAACAAATTTTATGAAACCTAGATGATGTCAGAAGATGAGAACCTTTGGTCCACACAAAGTGGGAAAATTTTGAAAATTTTTAGATTTTATATGAAGCGAATGTATGCACGAATGGAATGTTCCATGTGATCCAAATTTTGCACATCGTGATATCTTCACCAATAAACCCTTTCAGTGTCAAAACATTTTTTTGTCGGAATAAAAATCTAAAATTTTGTATTTAAGATCATATAAGGGCACATAGTTTAGAAAAAATAACAATTTTCATTTTAACCCTCGCCCTGTTTCGTCTGCCTTTCAGCAAAAACAAAAACATCAATAGGATAACCGAAAAATCGCAATGAAAGAGAGTACCTTTAAATTTCGAATATATTCGACAAAAACACTGAAAGGGTTAATTTGAACCGTTTGTTAAAGTTTTTTTTGAGAGCTTCCCTATGGAGCTATAACTCCCTGATTCTGAACTGTAGAATTCCATAATAACTAAATGAAAACATGTTTCATATTTTTTTAAGAAATGTACATAGAATTACTAAAATATCAATTTTCGTATGAAAGGTCCTGGAGAGGGATTTCGTGTGGTAAAAATAGTTGTTTGTTTTATAGTTGCCCCAAAGTGGTTTAAACCAGATAATGCAATCTCATTTAAAATCAATTTTATTTCAAACCGCATCCAAATTATTTATTTAAAAAAATCTCACTTAACCCACTGTACTTGTTAATTTTTCCTTGTAAGAAACTACATCGACTTTGAAGTGAATTGGATTGACGAAATGAATTTGTTAAGACTTCTTTGGTTTGTGTTTACTTTTGGCTTTTTGGAAGCTTACAAAAGGAATGTCGGAATGAATGTCTGCCTGTCCGTCTATTCACTTCACCCAGATATAATGATGCCGTTTGATGCCATTCAGGCTGCTGTTGCAGCCGCTGTTGGTTTTTTTGATGATGACGCTTAAAACCAAAGAAAAAGGAATCGAATGGTTACATATGGTTGTCCACAAGACAGCCAGCCATCCAAACCGCTAAACATTCATCCATCTATCTATCCATTCCAACCAACCAACCAACCATCCATCCATCTATTTATTCAAACATTTGTTTGTTCGCCTGTTGCTGTTGGTGGTTGTGGTGCGGTCCGGTGTCTTTGGACCAATTCATGGTGTAAAGAGATGTTGTTTTGTTGTTGAAATTGTTTTGTATTTTGGCATGTATTGTTGTGCTGTTGTTGTAATTGTTGTTGGTGTTGCTTGCTCTGTATGAATTTTAAGGGATCAAAGCGTTGCGCTGGCTAGCTTTTTTTCTGTGTCTAGCTGCCGCTTATTGTTGTTGTTGTTGTTGGCATATTAAAAAGTAATTATTCATAAATGATAGGCGGCGGCGGTCACCGCTAAGGAATGTTTCGTCTCGTTGAAGTATGACTTTGGTATTAGAGGAGGAAGGTTGCAGGAAGGTAAGCTTACAACACGACCCACAACCCCACACAAAAGCTAACTCCACAAAAACAACTCCATTGTTTTTTTTCTGTTGTTGTTGTTCGGTTTTGGCTTTAAGTTTGACTTCTTGTTGTTTGTTTTTCTTTTCAGCTGTGTACGTGCCTAGCACCTCCAGGTCGTTGCTGTTTTTTTCTTCTTGGGACGATTACACTCATCCATGTGTCAGAGGTAATTGTTTAAACAGCATGCCGCAACAACAGCATCCAGCACATGCCCCATGAGTAAGTAATATTTCTGTTTTTTCTTTGGGTTTTGTTTAATTATTATTAATAATAGTGATGTCGATGTGATGCTGCCACACCGAGATCTGTAAGTACAGACACGAGCCTAAACAGACACACACACATAGGTAATGTGGTAGATCAGCAGTTTTGTTATTTGCTTTTCTTTCAAAATGACTTGGCCTATACCAGAACAAAAAAAAAACCGAACACAACACATCCGAAATATTTCTGGAACAATGGTATGACATGGCTTATTGGCATCAGGCCTTTAGACTGACATTAAAACGTCATTTTGTAGTTTTGTTGAAAAGGTGTTAAAATGATATCTTCACCTTATTCCATGGAGAACATGAAAATTCCAAAAAATTTTGCTTGGAAATTGAATTATATTTTGAGTGAAATTTGCCATCCTAGATTCTTCGCAGAAAATTTATATAGGTCCATGTATTGGGCTTCTCATAGGATATAAACAATAGTTTAAAGATTTACATTTTATCATAGCTTATACAACCGGTTTGATTCATTTAGGTTCGGTTTTCTGAGACAAAAAACAAACCTCGTGGCCAAACATTGACCCCATTTCAACATTTCTTTCGGATCTACCCATCCAAGTGGCTGTATGCTGGCATTTCGGCTTCTCAGAAAATCCAAGAATTAATGACACACTACGTTATTGCAGTTGAAGTTCTGGTCGCTTCAGGACGTTTCCATTGGGATTTGATTTCAATACTATAGCCATACATCTATGATACGTACTTACGAGGGTGTGCAACTCCACAATAAGAAGGGGTGTATATTAAATTTGTCATTCCGTTCGCAATACCTCGAAATATTCACCAGAGACCCCATAAAGACACTCATATATATTTTACAATATTCCGTTAGATTCATATCATTACCCTCATTAGCCAAAAAGTTGAGGGTGTAAAAATCATCGATATGGGTTCACTTTTTAGGATAGCCACCATATAACGACACTCCCCATTATTCATTATTTTGTTGCATCAGATTACCGAAGCGTAGATTTTTGAAACAATATTTTTTAAGCTCTACCAACGCGTCGATTTAAAATATTTTTTTCATGGACTCACAAGCTTGAATTGGGGTGGCGTTGGGGATGATAGATACCAAGCAACGGCTCTGATTGACTTTAAGATAGTGAAGCCCAGGTCCTTCTTTCATCTTAATTGTGGACATCCGTTGAAATAGTGAGCTGATATGTGCCGCCAGTTCACCCATAAGAACTATAAACCAGTGAGAGGAGCAGTATAGTCGGACAGGGTCGACCATATGATACCCTACACAACTTCCATGAAAATCTAACTTTCTGTGGTTCTATATTATGAGATTGGGCAATATTTCGCGATATTTACATACTTTTGACTCCCTAGAGGTCAGCAAATGTTACTAATAATCAGTACAGCCCCTCTAATTACTTGTCCAGATTCCCTTCACCGTGGGTTGTGTTGTGATGTTCGGCTTTCGACTCGAAAAGTACATATAATTAAGTTTTCGGCACACTTCATCCGAAAAATTATTATCTGAACATCATCTAACATTTTAGGCGTTGTCCTTGACCATAACTGGAACCTCATGGAACATTTCAAAGCGATCAGCGCTATATTTCCGCACTCCAGTGTGGTAATAGGTTTCTAAATAATATATGACTACTTAAGCACCTGTAAATATTTAAGTGTAACTCCCGCCTCCGAGTGCGTACGACAATATAATTGGTATCAATTTAAAGGTCAACCACTCCTCTTCGACATACTGTCAACTTCTCGGGTCTATGTTTTTAAGTAGTAAATATATACGCCATAGAATACAAATTTTGTCATTTTCCACACAAAAGTCAAGTCGGTCTTTTTGAACCGCTAAATATAGACCGTTCTTTATCAAAACAGGCATGCTTATACCTTGGCCCGATCCCCTTATCCATGTAAAAATTCGCGATGTTCGGGCCATTATGGCGGCCTCTGGAGCGACCAGAAAAAACGACAAAAATTAAATATTTGGTCCATTTCATCCCCTAAATATTAGCCGTTCTTTACCAAAACTAATAAGGGTCTTCATTGGCCAGAACCCATCCTGCATGCAAAATTTCATGAAGATTGGTCCATAACTGTGGTCTTTATCGTGTTTACAAATTATAATGGACAGACGGACGGACACACATGTCTAGATCGACTCAGCTAGTCGAGATATGACGATCGGTATGCTTAAAGGTGGGTCCAGGACAAATATTTCGCGGTGTTACAAACTCTTGGGGCTGCACAAAGCTATAATGACAACATAGTTGTGTAGGGTATAAAAAATGGGTTGCCTAGAAACAGCATATGTCCGCTATGAGATTTTATTGCAAAAATCAGAAGAGAAAATATCTTTGGCCCCCCGTTGGAAAATTCAGCCTCCATGAAGAAACATCAGACAACGGCGTAAGGTTGATTGACTTCGTGGCAGCAAAATCATGGTAGTTACAAGCACCAGATTCAAGCATCTCGATATACACAAGGCCACCAGGATTTCTCCCGATCGAACAATGAGAAATCAAATCAATCATGTTGTGATGGACGGAAGGCATCCAGTGGTTTAGACGTTCTATCGATCCTTGTAGCAGCCATGGTTCGCACTCGTCTTTGTGTAGCAGCAAAGTCGACGTCGAATTTCGAAAAGCTGCAAACACAACAAGTAGCAGAAGCCTACTCCTCTCAACTTACCCACCTGCTTGACGGAAGCACTCCTTGTCCCGATAATAATATCGAGCCACAATGGCAAAGAATTGCCCACTCCTTACAAACTGCAGCGAAAACAACACTTGGGTACCAAAGACCATAATCAAGAAACCCATGGTACAATCAGGAGTGACGTAATGCTACTGAGGCGAAAAACGCAGCATATAGCAATCCTGCAGTTAGAACACGTAATTCGATGGAGAATTATCGGGAGAGAGGAGAAACGTATTTTTAGAAAAAATAAGAAAGAAAGAACAAGAAAAACGTGAGCGGGAGCAAATCGAGATGTACAGGAGTCAGAATGAAGTCCGAAAATTTTACCAACGCGTAAAACACCAAACCGAAGACTTTGGTGCAGGCACATCCTCCTGTAGAGATAAAGAAGGAAACCTGGTGTCAGGTACAAAAAGCATGTTGAGGATCTGGAAGGATCATTTTGCAAAGTTTTTGGTATCAAGTAGTGGCGGTGAAGAAGATACCCCAGAACAAATAGGAGATCACGGTATAGAGTGTATACCACCTAGATGAGGTCAGAAATTAATAAAAAGACAGCGGGAGCCGATGGATTACCAGCCGAACTATTCAAGACTTGTGATCAGTCTCTTATCAGGATCATGCACCAACTGATTAGTACAATCTGTGTCCCGTACACAGTCCCATCCGTTCAGAAGTATTTATAGCTATGTCTGCGTTCGACATTCCTGTATTATATATACGGTCATACAGGATAACTATAACTGGTACAAGATCACCAGTTAAAGTCGGAAAGTACCTATCGGAGCCCTTTAATGCCGAAAGAGGATTCAGACAATGTGACAGTTTGTCTTGTAAATGCCGAGGAGACCAGAAGGTCATGGTATCGACTTGCAAGATGTGGAACTTGAAAGCTAAAGCTTCGAGGTAGTCAAAGATTTTGTATACCTTGGTACCGCCATAAATAAAACTAATGACATTAGTTTTGAAATTCGGAGAAGCAGTTTAGAAACAAAGCCACCTCCCGCCAAACCAAACTAACACTCTACACGACGCTGATAATACCCGTGCTGGTGAATGGATCAGAAACATGGGTATTTGCGCAAGCCGATGAGGCAGCTCTTGAAGTGTTTGGGAGAAAAAATCTCCGAAAGATCTATGGGCCGATCTGCGTCGAAAGATCTATTGGCCGATCTGCGTCGACGGTGTCGAATGAACCACAAGCTTTACCATCTATACACGAACATTGACTAATTCGTATCGAGCTGAAGCGGCTACTGTGGCAAGGCCATGTTGAGCGAATGGAGCGAGCGAAGCGAGCTTACTGAAGAAGGGGAAGGCTACGAGTTCGATGGAAAGATCAAGTGAAGGACGACAGCATGGACTTTAAAATTGGAAAAATTTTATTTGTATTCTATGTGATGTAATCTCCAGAAGAGATCTACACATACTTCCTAAATAAGGACTATCCATCCAACAGTACTTACGCATGTAGAAAATTTCTATCCATGGAAATCTTATATAATAATAGATGACCACAACAACTTTCTATAAACATCTGCATTGAAGTCGACAATGAGTTTACAATAAAATATTTCAGATTTTTTTTCTGTTTTGTTTGTGTTATTCCACAATCCATTTTCGTTTGTTACGCTTCATTTCATTTTTTCAAGTCGTTTTTCTTCTAACTTTTTTTTTTTTTGATTAATGGATCAAAGTCTTTTGACACGAGCTATGGCCTATTGTTTTAAAATTGGAAGACCAGAAACAGTAACCGCAACAATTGGGGAGACGATGTGAGAGTGTGGGGGAGAGATGCTGGATGTTGTAATGTATAAATCAGTTGTATATATGTTTACCAATGTAACAACTGAACAAACGATGGAATCGATTGATATTGAAACCGACACTATTTGGGATAGAAGTTTGGAATCGAAAAAATGTTCCTGAAAAAAATATTTAAAAAATCCACGCCTCTGCTATGTTCCTGAAAAAAATATTTAAAAAATCCACGCCTCTGCTATGTTCCTGAAAAAAATATTTAAAAAATCCACGCCTCTGCTATGTTCCTGAAAAAAATATTTAAAAAATCCACGCCTCTGCTATGTTCCTGAAAAAAATATTTAAAAAATCCACGCCTCTGCTATGTTCCTGAAAAAAATATTTAAAAAATCCACGCCTCTGCTATGTTCCTGAAAAAAATATTTAAAAAATCCACGCCTCTGCTATGTTCCTGAAAAAAATATTTAAAAAATCCACGCCTCTGCTATGTTCCTGAAAAAAATATTTAAAAAATCCACGCCTCTGCTATGTTCCTGAAAAAAATATTTAAAAAATCCACGCCTCTGCTATGTTCCTGAAAAAAATATTTAAAAAATCCACGCCTCTGCTATGTTCCTGAAAAAAATATTTAAAAAATCCACGCCTCTGCTATGTTCCTGAAAAAAATATTTAAAAAATCCACGCCTCTGCTATGTTCCTGAAAAAAATATTTAAAAAATCCACGCCTCTGCTATGTTCCTGAAAAAAATATTTAAAAAATCCACGCCTCTGCTATGTTCCTGAAAAAAATATGTTCCTGAAAAAAATATTTAAACAATCTACGCCTTCTGTATGTTCCTGAAAAAAATATTTAAAAAAATCCACGCCTCTGCTATGTTCCTGAAAAAAATATTTAAAAAATCCACGCCTCTGCTATGTTCCTGAAAAAAATATTTAAAAAATCCACGCCTCTGCTATGTTCCTGAAAAAAATATTTAAAAAATCCACGCCTCTGCTATGTTCCTGAAAAAAATATTTAAAAAATCCACGCCTCTGCTATGTTCCTGAAAAAAATATTTAAAAAATCCACGCCTCTGCTATGTTCCTGAAAAAAATATTTAAAAAATCCACGCCTCTGCTAAGTTCCTGAAAAAAAATATTTAAAAAATCCACGCCTCTGCTAAGTTCCTGAAAAAAATATTTAAACAATCTACGCCTTCTGTATGTTCCTGAAAAAAATATTTAAACAATCTACGCCTTCTGTAGGACCTTTAAAAAAATATTTAAAAAATCCACGCCTCTGCTAAGTTCCTGAAAAAAATATTTAAAAAATCCACGCCTCTGCTATGTTCCTGAAAAAAAATATTTAAAAAATCCACGCCTCTGCTAAGTTCCTGAAAAAAAATATTTAAAAAATCCACGCCTATGATAAGACCTTGAAAAATATTACCACTCCTAGTTCGTGAAAGACATTGAACAAATATGGTTTTTAATTATTTTAGAGGGTTATTGGCCCTTGAAAAAAATTTTTTTCCATCCTTCTATCATTGTAATATTGACTTCGAGACTAATACTTTAAAAAAATCCGCATATTCCGTAATAATAATATGTGAACAAAAATTAATTAAAACAATCCTCTGGAAAATTGAAACAAAACCCAAAAAAAACCTAGCCGAGAAAAACTGCGTAACTAAGGCCACATGAACCAAACTCAGGAACTCGATGACAATCGAGATCCGTTATCAATCTCTAGAGAATTGTGCCACAATACCACACAGAAGATGAAAGTTCAGGAACGACAGAGAATCCCAAAAAGGATTCAATCAACAACAGTAACAAACATCAGCAGCAGCAGCCCACCACAACAATAACAACAACAACGAAATAAAGCCTAAATAAAGCCACAATCAAACGCAATTAGACGAAGAAACGGTGAAGAAGACAAAAAGGCCACACTGGAAAATAATCAGGAAAAGCCAACCAACAACCCCACCACCAGGGAATATTTACAATCGGAAGCCTTATGAAAAGTTTTGTTGTCAAGGGGGTGGTCAAAAGGACAGACCGACAGACAGACAGACACAAATACTAACTGACAATAACATTTTAACGGTAATTTGTACTTACTTATGCATGTTATACATTGTTGATTACTAATTACACCAGTAGGACGAATATAACGACAACGTCAACGCACGAAAATGACAGTCCGACTGGATTTATTAAATCATATTTTTCAAGGGCCAACTGAGGCGTGGATTTATTAAATCATATTTTTCAAGGGCCAACTGAGGCGTGGATTTATTAAATCATATTTTTCAAGGGCCAACTGAGGCGTGGATTTATTAAATCATATTTTTCAAGGGCCAACTGAGGCGTGGATTTATAAAATCATATTTTTCAAGGGCCAACTGAGGCGTGGATTTATTAAATCATATTTTTCAAGGGCCAACTGAGGCGTGGATTTATTAAATCATATTTTTCAAGGGCCAACTGAGGCGTGGTTTTATTAAATCATATTTTTCAAGGGCCAACTGAGGCGTGGATTTATTAAATCATATTTTTCAAGGGCCAACTGAGGCGTGGATTTATTAAATCATATTTTTCAAGGGCCAACTGAGGCGTGGATTTATTAAATCATATTTTTCAAGGGCCAACTGAGGCGTGGATTTATTAAATCATATTTTTCAAGGGCCAACTGAGGCGTGGATTTATTAAATCATATTTTTCAAGGGCCAACTGAGGCGTGGATTTATTAAATCATATTTTTCAAGGGCCAACTGAGGCGTGGATTTATTAAATCATATTTTTCAAGGGCCAACTGAGGCGTGGATTTATTAAATCATATTTTTCAAGGGCCAACTGAGGCGTGGATTTATTAAATCATATTTTTCAAGGGCCAACTGAGGCGTGGATTTATTAAATCATATTTTTCAAGGGCCAAACGTGGATTTATTAAATCTTAGGCGTGGATTTATTAAATCATATTTTTCAAGGGCCAACTGAGGCGTGGATTTATTAAATCATATTTTTCAAGGGCCAACTGAGGCGTGGATTTATTAAATCATATTTTTCAAGGGCCAACTGAGGCGTGGATTTATTAAATCATATTTTTCAAGGGCCAACTGAGGCGTGGATTTATTAAATCATATTTTTCAAGGGCCAACTGAGGCGTGGATTTATTAAATCATATTTTTCAAGGGCCAACTGAGGCGTGGATTTATTAAATCATATTTTTCAAGGGCCAACTGAGGCGTGGATTTATTAAATCATATTTTTTTGGATTTATTAAATCATATTTTTCAAGGGCCAACTGAGGCGTGGATTTATTAAATCATATTTTTCAAGGGCCAACTGAGGAGGCGTGGATTTATTAAATCATATTTTTCAAGGGCCAACTGAGGCGTGGATTTATTAAATCATATTTTTCAAGGGCCAACTGAGGCGTGGATTTATTAAATCATATTTTTCAAGGGCCAACTGAGGCGTGGATTTATTAAATCATATTTTTCAAGGGCCAACTGAGGCGTGGATTTATTAAATCATATTTTTCAAGGGCCAACTGAGGCGTGGATTTATTAAATCATATTTTTCAAGGGCCAACTGAGGCGTGGATTTATTAAATCATATTTTTCAAGGGCCAACTGAGGCGTGGATTTATTAAATCATATTTTTCAAGGGCCAACTGAGGCGTGGATTTATTAAATCATATTTTTCAAGGCCAACTGAGGCGTGGATTTATTAAATCATATTTTTCAAGGGCCAACTGAGGCGTGGATTTATTAAATCATATTTTTCAAGGGCCAACTGAGGCGTGGATTTATTAAATCATATTTTTCAAGGGCCAACTGAGGCGTGGATTTATTAAATCATATTTTTCAAGGGCCAACTGAGGCGTGGATTTATTAAATCATATTTTTCAAGGGCCAACTGAGGCGTGGATTTATTAAATCATATTTTTCAAGGGCCAACTGAGGCGTGGATTTATTAAATCATATTTTTCAAGGGCCAACTGAGGCGTGGATTTATTAAATCATATTTTTCAAGGGCCAACTGAGGCGTGGATTTATTAAATCATATTTTTCAAGGGCCAACTGAGGCGTGGATTTATTAAATCATATTTTTCAAGGGCCAACTGAGGCGTGGATTTATTAAATCATATTTTTCAAGGGCCAACTGAGGCGTGGATTTATTAAATCATATTTTTCAAGGGCCAACTGAGGCGTGGATTTATTAAATCATATTTTTCAAGGGCCAACTGAGGCGTGGATTTATTAAATCATATTTTTCAAGGGCCAACTGAGGCGTGGATTTATTAAATCATATTTTTCAAGGGCCAACTGAGGCGTGGATTTATTAAATCATATTTTTCAAGGGCCAACTGAGGCGTGGATTTATTAAATCATATTTTTCAAGGGCCAACTGAGGCGTGGATTTATTAAATCATAGGGTACCTCCCAATTTTCGGTATTTTGGGGTTCTTGAGCGGGTTTTTCAACCAAATTCTTTGTAATTTCGTTTTTTGTAGTCGTATATGGTAGCAAACCTCCCTTCCGAAAATTATTAATATTCGCCCCCCTTTTAGGGGTAGTCCCCATATAACCCCCTTTTTATACCCTTCACCACCACACTGTGGTACAGGGTATTGTGTCTTTGTGCATATGTTTGTAACAGGCAAACAAATCGAGATAGACCCATGATTCCGTTTGAGAATATGCATAGAATCACTTTCTGAGTCGATTAATGCATGTCCGTCCGTCTGTCCGTCCGTTCAAGAATTTTTTCTTAACAAAGTACAGGTCCCATTTATGATCCGATTTGGATGAAATTTGGCACAGGTAACTTAATAGCCCCAAGGCCGATCCCCATTGAAATTAGAGAAAATCGGATCAGATTTAGATATAGCTACCATATATATTTTCGTCCGATTTTAACTTATTGATGCAGCAAACTCCCAATAGTGATCCGATTGAGACAAAATTTTGCATAGAGTATTGAATTAGGTCTAGATAGTTATATGCCAACTTTTATTGAAATTTGTTCAGATTTAGATATAGCTCCGATTTATAGTTTCGTCCGATTTAATGTAAATAGTGCACCGAACTCCCAATAGTGGTCCGACTAAAGCAACATTTTGCACAGAGTACTGAATTATGATCCGACTAATGTATGCGAAATTTCTATATCAACAGGATATTGTAGATATTTACATGTCTTGCATGTACCCATAGTGGTGAAGGGTATCATATAGTCGGCCCCGTCCGACTTTTGAACTTTCCTTACTGGTTTAAATAATATTTTTACAATAATTTTTTTTTATTCTGAGTTATTTATAGTTTACCTTAGTTTTTATTTAGTAAGATCTCTCCCCCTTTATTCAAAGATCCTTTCCCCTTTGAAAAGAGAATAGTTTTAATGGCTTCTGAAGATTAAAAGTTTTCGGTACTTGTGTGTGTCATGTTTATATTATGACTCCAAGACAACATTTAATGATGAGTATATGATCCAGTGACATCGGTATGGTGCTTCGGGTATCCCCCAGCAGTGTCATTTGTATTAACCATATTTTACCACATCATTTGTAAACAACAACAACAACAACTGGAAGAATAACAATAAAATGCAATTCGACTCAAAAGAGAGCTACGAAGTGACTAAATAATTTGAGAACACTTGAGGTTATCAACTTCATAATAAAATGTCAAGGAAGGCAGTTACGCCAAGGAGGAAGAATAAGGACTACTTATTGGTGGCAACAACAAAAAGAGGAAAGTGGCAGCAGCAGCAACTTATGTGACAACAAGAGGCCTTAACGGCAGCAACATATGTTGCTACAACTGAAATGGGACTCCTCTTTAAGTCAAATTGAGTGTCAGCTAACAATAAATGGGACAAGGACTAACACAGGAAGGATGGAAAGGAATGGGGGAGAGGGATCAAAATTGAATGTTTATTAACCATGTTAACAAACACTCTTGAATGTATTTGGACCGAAGAAATAATGCCTTTCGTTCGATGCCCGTTCGATGGCAGACGACAAAAATTGAAACGGCCAACTTTGACACTTGAGCAGAGAGTAGTGTCATATTTAGTTTAGAATCAATGACTGCACTGAACTGAGAATGACAGACGGCGGGCGTAATGTTTGACTAGTAGTCCGTTAGCCAAACAGAGAGAAAGAGTGTGCCTGTGTGTGTTTAACTGCCTTGGCAATTTTGGCAGGGGGGGTTCGGGCAGCAACGTAAATGAATGGAAAAAAGAATATAAGCCTATTAAAGATTTCTGCCCAAAATGAAATGTCCAAATGCAGAATTATATTCTGGCAGTTGTAGCTATCAGCCACCACCTCCAACAACAACAGCAGCAGCAGCCAGCAACTATCGATAATGGTTTGACTTTTTGTGGGTGAAATATGAACACAGAATGGACGGATGGATGGTTTGATGGAAGCCCGAATGAATGAACGAAGGTATTTTTGGCTATATCAATAGATGTTGGGATGGGTAAGAGGAAACCTTTGGCAGTTTATCTGCTTTATTTTTGGTATGAATGCCTGGTCAGGATATCAGACAAGACCCAGGCTTATTGCCTTTTGCTTATTTGTGGTGTTAATTTTATGCAAAATTGTGTGTGCAATCGACCATCAAACATCTGCATTTGTTTTCCAACAAAAAAGAGAATTGAAAATACCATGCAAAAAGGCTAATATTTCGAAATTAAGATGGAGATTAGACTCAAAAATTTGACTATGAGTCAACAACGATGCCCATCAGCCGACGGCTCGGCGAACAAAACAAAGGGACGATTGAAGGGATATTTTTCTTGCAGTTTCATTCACAACAGCCTGTAATCCCAACAATCATTTGGCAGAAGGGGGATTTTTTCGGAATTTGTATATTTAACAATTGGCATGTTGAATTGTCACTGTTGTTGTTGTTTTCTGCTACCTTTACATTTGTAACCAAACAGCAAAAAACATTTTGAAAACAAGGACCCGGCATGTTCGAAAACATTTCAGTTTCGTTTCATTTCATTTATTTATGATTGTGGTTGGGCGTATCACATTTCAATGCCAGCTAATTTAACAATATTCTCATTATTCAATGTTATTACGATGCATTGTGTTCCTCTTGTTCTTCTTCTACAGCGTGGTGTTCATTGTCGTACGTTGTCGGTTATCGAACGGCCTAATTTTTAAAAATGATGAAACCTTTTTTTTGTTGCTAGTTTTTAGTTATTCTGTTTGATTTGTGAACAGTGGTTAAGGGTAACATTTTTCGAAGAACAATTTTTTCGTAGCGGAATTTTAACAGAAAATTACTTATTTACATAGCTGGCTTCTGACAGAACGGTTGTTCCATAATCCGAGCTTAAAAAAAGATTTTCAGGCCCGTCTGTCTTTTGCACAGTTTTTCCAATTTGAAAGACCATATTCGGCAATGTTGCCTTCCACTTGGTTTTTCCATCGTTTTCGTGGCCTTCCCCTTTTGCGTGAACCATCTGTAGGCTCGTGGCCTTCCCCTTTTGCGTGAACCATCTGTAGGCTCGCTTTTTTGAGCTGAGACATCAATTCTCACAACATCAACTAGCCAACGTAGTCGCTGCAGCTCAATACGTCTAAAAATGTCTCTCAAAAACTTCAAGAGCTGCCTCATTTGGTTGCGCACGTATCCATGCTTCAGATCCATATAACAGCACGGGTAGTATCAGCGTCTTGTAAAGTGTGAGTTTGGTCTGGCGGGAGGTGGCCCTGCTTTTGAGTTGTTTTGCTCAGACCTTAGTAGCATCTGTTGGCCAACACTATCCTTCTACGAATTTCAAAACTGATGTCATTCGTTTTATTGATGGCGGTACCAAGGAATATAAAATCTTTGACTACCTCGAAGCAGTAGTTCTCAAGTTCCACAGTCGGTCCGAGTCTACTGGACGTCTTGCGCGTTGATACCACCAGCTTGGTCTTCTCGCCGTTTACTGCCAGATCCACTTTGGCAGACTCCTTCTCGATTTGTTCAAAGGTGGCTGTTACCCCTCTCAGTATTCTACCCATTATGTCGATATCGTCGGCGTAGCGAGTAAAATGTGTTGTTTGGGGAGTAACAGGCGTGTAACAGAGTACCATTTCTGTTCACTTTTGCCTCTCGTATGACCTTTTCAGCAGGATGTTAAAAAGGTCACACTACAAACTATCACCTTGTCTGAATCATCGTTCGATATTAAAAGGTTCCGAGAGGTATTTTCCGGCTTTAACTGCTGATCTTCTGCCAGTTAAAGTTATCCTGCATAACCGTATTAATTTTGCAGGAATGCCAAACGCAGACATGGCTTTATACACCTCTGAACGGATAGGCCTATCGAATGCGGCTTTATAGTCGAAGAATAGATGGAAAATGTCGATGTGTTTTTCGTGGGTTTTTTTTCCAGGATTTGTCGCAGTGTGAAAAACTGGTTAATGGTGCATTTGCCAGGTCTGGGGCCGCATTGGTATGGTCCAATAATGTCATTGACCATTGGCTTCAGTCCTTCACACAGCACGGTCGATAGCACTTTATATGCAATGGGAAGGAGACTTATTCCTCTCTAGTTGGCACATATCGTCTTGTCTAATTTTTCTGTGCACGGGACACAGGATGCTGAGGTTCCAATAATTGTGCATACATTCGTCTAGCCAAATTGTACTAATCACCTGGTGCATGCTCTTTACCAGCATCTGATCACCAGTCTTGAATAGTTCGGCTTGTAACCCATTGGCACCTGCTGCTTTATTATTCTTCAGCCGATTGATTGCTATTCTGACTTCATCTTGGCTAGGTGGTATACACTCTATACCGTAATCTATTATTGGTTCTGGGGTATCCTCTTCATCTCTACTATTTGATACCAGAAGTTTTTCAAAATGCTCCTTCCAGATACTCAGAACGCTCTCTGTATTTGTCACCAGGTTTCCTTCTTCATCTCTGCAGGAGGATGTGCCTGCACCAAAGCCTTCAGTTTGGTGTTTTGCCCGTTGGTAAAATTTCCCGGACTTCATTCTGACTCCTGTACATCTCGGTTGGCCTTTCTCCCGATAGTTCTCCATCGCATTACGAGTTGCTACTGTCCACAGGGTTGCCCTATACGCTGCGTTTTTTGTATCAGTAACATTACGACACTCCTGATCGTACCACGGATTTCTTGATGGCGGTCTTTGGTACCCAAGTGTTGCTTTTGCTGCAGTTTGTATGGAGATCATTGTGATTTAAGTGTGCTTTCTCAAGCAGTTGGGTAAGTTGTAGGCCTCTGCTATCTGTTGTGTTTGCAGCTTTTCGATAAGTGTGATACATAATAATTGTGTATATCGAGATGCTCGAACGTATAATGCACTGGATGAATGCCTTCCGTCTATCACAACATGCTCATTTTGATTTTTCGTTGCTTGATCAGGAGAAATCCAGATGGCCTTGTGTATATCGAGATGCTTGAATCTGGTGCTGCTAACTACCATGTTTTTTGCTGCTGCTGCTGCTAAGTCAATCAACCTCATGCCGTTGTCGGATGTTTCTTTCCGACGGTGGGGCCAAAGATATTTTTCTTCCGATTTTTGCATTAAAATCTCCTAACAGAATTTTAATGTCATGGCCAGGGCAGCGATTATATGCTGTTTCTAGGCGCTCATAAAATATGTCTTTGGTCTGTTTGTCTTTGTCTTCCGTGGGATCATGGGCGCAGGCGAGACTGATGTACAAGAACCTCGCTTTTGTGCGGATTATAGCAATTCGCTCATCTACTGGAGTGAATCTGGGGACAAGGTCTTTTATTCTCCTGTTAACCATAAATCCGCAGCCAAATTCATGTCTCGTTTCATGGCAGCTATAATACAGGGCGTAATCATCTGATTTACTTACGACTGTCCCTTTCCATAGCATTTCCTGTAATGCAATAACATCGGCTTTGTATTTTTTTGAGTACATCCGCCAAAGCGAACACTGCGCCTGTTCTGTACAACGTGCGTACATTCCAAGTGCAGATTCGCAGATCGTGGTCCTTTATAGGTTTGCGGGGGTCGTCAATATTGGGGTTTGTTTGGTTTTCTTTTTGGTTGAGTTTTCATAGTAAGAGGGGTTTTCCGAGTGTGTGCAACTAACCCGATGCCTCAACTCATTTTTTTTTTGTAGTTCTTATGGGTGAACTCGCGGCACAATCCACGCCTATTGATAGGCACATATTAGCTCACTATTTCATCGGGTGATGAAAATAGCTACCCAAGGTGGCACCACGGAGAGGTTGATGTCCACAATTGAGATGAAAGAGGGACCAAGATAAGCCTGGACTTATAGTTCTTATGGGTGAACTCGCTGCACATATTAGCTCACTATTTCAATGGATGATGAAAATAGTTACCTCAGGTGATACCACGGGCAAGTCCACAATTGAGATGAAAGTGGGACCAAGATAAGCCTGGTCTTCGCCATGTTAAAAAGCCAATCAGAGCCGTTGTTTGGTATCTATCATCCCCTACGCCTCCCATAAAATTAACTGAAAATAATTTAAATTTAGCGAAGAAACTTAAAATATATTATGTAAACCAGTGTGTGGAGCACCATAGTCGGATAGGTCATATGAAACCCTACACATTTACGGCTGGATGCCATCCAAAGTCCATGAAAAATATTTTTATAAATCCTACTCCTTCGAAAGTTCTTGATTTTTTTTTTTTTTTTTTGAAAGGCAGGCTTTATGATTTCCTAAAAAAATTTAATATCCACGTCTTTAAGAGTCTTTCAAAATTTTTTTTTAAATCCACGGCTTTGAGAGTCTTTTGAAAAATATATATTTTTTAATTCCCCAACTTTGAGAGTCTTAAAAAATGCATGTTTGAAAAAATCCACTACTTTAAGAGCGTTAAAAAATATTTTTTAAAAATCCAAGACTTAAAAAATATTTTTTAAAAATCCACGACTTCTTAAAAAAATATTTTTTAAAAATCCACGACTTCTTAAAAAATATTTTTTTAAAAATCCACGACTTTTTAAAAAAATATTTTTTAAAAATCCACGACTTCTTACAAAATATATATTTTTTTAAAATTCCACACCTTCGAGAGTCTAAAAAATATTTTTTTTTAAATCCACAACTCATAGAGTCTTAAAATATATTTTTTTTTAAATCCACGGCTTTGAGAGTCTTAAAAAATTATTTTTTAAAAAACCACAAAAAATATATAATAAAATCCACGCCTCGGAAAAAATATTTTTAAATAACATCTACGCCTTGGAAAAAGATTTTTTTAAATCCACGCCTATTGATAGTCCTTAAAAATATTTTTTTAAAAAATCCACGCCTATTGGTAGTCCTTAAAAATATTTTTTTAAAAATCCACGCCTATTGATAGTCCTTAAAAATATTTTTTTAAAAATCCACGCCTATTGATAGTCCTTAAAAATATTTTTTTAAAAAATCCACGCCTATTGATAGTCCTTAAAAATATTTTTTTAAAAAATCCACGCCTATTGATAGTCCTTAAAAATATTTTTTTAAAAATCCACGCCTATGGAAAGTCCTTAAAAATATTTTTTTAAAAATCCACGCCTATTGATAGTCTTTAAAAATATTTTTTTAAAAAATCCACGCCTATGGATAGACCTTGAAAGCATATTTTTAAAAAATTCCCGCCTTTGAAAGTCCTTGAACAAATTTTTATGTTTATTTTAACCACTGTAAATTTTCCATTTTTAAAGATCATTCATCTTCGTCCAGTTACAGACGGCAAAGCCAAAAACGAAAACCATTTCATTGTGGTTGTACAACCCTAACTGCCAGTCAGTCGTAACTTCGATATGACATAATAAAACAAGGCAAATCCTTGTTTAACATCTTTATTATCCTCAGTTATAGTTACAGTAACTGATGTTGGTGTTGTTGTTGTTGCCGTGTTATCCTTGTTGTTGTTAACAGATACCAATCAATGTTTGCTGATTGAATGAATGAATCCGATTTAGTCCTTATCCAACGTGGTGGCTCTGACCGTCAACTAAGCTAACTAGGGAGGGGTTGAAAAATTTGAAAATCGTTACAAATTTATTTAAGGCTCGTTTTTGTCCGGGCAGCACCAGGACATTTGTTGTTTACTTTTGGTATTTCAGTCGTTTTTTTTGGATTTTGGAATTTTGTTTTATTGTTATTGTTATTATTTATTATTATTTGCGCAAAATGTACGAATACACAACTATTGGCGATCATATTTCAAGGTTTGTTTGTTACCAAGCCAAAAACAAAATCTGTTACTTCTGCTCGGTTCTGGAGCTGCTGTTTGTTGTTGCCATATAATTTTGTATCATTTTGTTTCTTTGGCAATATTTGTACAGCTTATCTGTGATTGTAACCCAATACATTTTCCGAAGACTTACCTACCGCCAGGACAACACACACACACAACAAGAGAATCACAATCGTAATACATTCAAATGGACAAATGTTTGGAAATGGAATTGAAAACAAAAATGCCAGGCCAATGGGCGATGCAACATTGCCTCGTTCCTTTGGGTATATAAGGAAATCAACAAAACAGGCATTTTTAGCTTTGAGTTTAATCTGCCAATATGAAGGCATCCTCTGCTATCCCTCTCTGTATTGCAGGACTCTCGAACAATATCCTTTTATGCTGTGGAATCAAGAGCCTAAGCATAGTGGAGGCATAATAATGACCTAATCATCCAGCCTGATTAGGGCCAAATGAAAAGGATGATGAGCTCTTTGTGCCTTGTGCGAACCGAACATGAGGAAACTGTTGTAGTTGTTGTTTTTGTTACTAAAGATGAATGCTGATGACAATCATCATCAGCATTGTCATCATAATCATACGCTTGTCGTTTTTTTTTCATGTTTTTGTTGCCTTTTGTAGTTTTATTAGCCAATGTTGTTGATGTTCCTGATGTAGATGACGATGATGATGCGGATGATAATTTTAGTCAACAATGTTTGACTCTTTTCTTTCGTAGCATTTTCCACAATTTCAAACTTTTCAGAACGTATCAGCCGCAGCAGATGCTATATCAGCTTCTGTCCTCCTTGTTCATTTTTGTTTTTGCATAATGAATGACTGACTTTATCTAAAGTGACACTATAAAGTGACTGTTAAAACAGATCGCATACGAAATTATGATGTTCTTCTGTTGTTAACCTGGATTATGACTGGGGTAGATTAAGACGAAATTGAAGTGAATTAGCCATCATAAAAAATTAATTTGGTTTAATAGCAAGGATAATTTGATTTTCTTTAAGCTACTTTGGTTGCCAGCAGATAGTAAATTAGCCAAACAATATATTAAATCCACGCCTATGTTTGGTACTTGAAAAATACTTACATAGCTAGCTGGCTTGTGACAGAACTTTTGTTCCATAAGCCGAGCTTTAAAAAATAATTCCAGGCGCGTCGGTCTTTTGCGCATTTTTTTCCAATTTGAAAGACCATATTCGGCAATGTTGTCTTCCAGTTGGTCTTTCCATCTTATTCGTGGCCTTCCCCTTCTGTTTGAACCATCAGCTAGTTCGCTTTTATATGCCTTTTGGTCTGGGGCATATTCATCCATTCTCACAACATGACCTAGCCAACGTAGTCGTTGCAGCTCAATTCGTCTAACAATGTCGATGTCCGAGAATAACTGGTACAACTAATGGTTCATTCGACGGTGATATTCACCGTCAACGCAGATCGGCCCATAGATCTTTTGGAGAATTTTTCTCTCAAACACTCCAAGAGCTGCCTCATCTGATTGCGTACGTACCCATGCTTCAGATCTATATTACAGCACGGGTAGTATCAGCGTCTTGTAGAGTGTGAGTTTGGTGGATTTGCTATTGAGTTGTTTGCTCAGACCATAGTAGCATCTGTTGGCCAACACTATCCTTCTCCAAATTCCCAACTGATGCCATTCGTTTTATTTATGGTGGTACCAAGGAATATAAAATCTTTGACTACTTCGAAGCTGTAGTTCTCAAGTTCCACAGTTGGTCCGAGTCTACTGGAGGTCTTGCGTGTTGATACCATCAGCTTGGTCTTTTCGCCGTTTACTGCCAGACCCTCTTTGGCAGACTCCTTCTCAATTTGTTCAAAGGTGGCTGTTACCGCTCTCAATGTTCGACCCATTATATCGATGTCATCGGCGTAGGCGAGTAACATGTGTTGTTTGGTGTACAGAGTGCCATTTCTGTTCACCTTTGCCTCTCGTATGACCTTTTCCAGCAGGATGTAAAAAACGTCATAAAATGTCACCTTGTCTGAATCCTCGTTCGGCATTAAAGGGCTCCGAGAGGTCCTTTCCGTCTTTAACTGGTGATCTTGTGCCTGCATAACCGTATTAATTTTGCAGGAATGTCGAACGCAAACATGGCTTTATACACCTCTGAACGGATAGGGCTATCGAATGCGGCTTTATAGTCGACGAATAGGTGGAATGTGACGTTGTGTTTTTCGTGGGTTTTCCAGAATTTGGCGCAGAGTGAAAATCTGGTCTATAGTGGATTTGCCAGGTCTGAAGTCACATTAGTATGGTCCAATAGAGTCATTGACCTTTTGCTTCAGTCGTTCACACAGTACGCTGGATATCACTTTGTATGCGATGGGAAGGATACTCCTTACCATCATCAATGGTCAATGGTGGACTTGCCATGTCCTGGTATGGTCAATAGTTGGCACATAACACTGCACACGTCTTGTCTCTTAGTTGGCACATTTTTGAGCATTTCTTGTGACGGGACAAAGGATGCTGAGGTTCCAATCATTGGGCATGCATTCCTCTAGCCAAATTGTACTAATCAATCAGCCCATTGTACTTGAATAATAACCCATCGGCACCTGCTGCTTTATTATTCTTCAGCCGATTGATTGCTATTCTGACCTCATCTTGGCTAGGTGGTATATACACATATACCGTCATCTATTATTGGTTCTGGGGATCCCCTTCACCGCTACTATTTGATACCAGAAATTTTTCAAAATGCTCCTTCCAGATCCTCAGCACGCTGACTGTATCTGTCACCAGGTTTCCTTCTTTATCTCTACAGGAGGATGTGCCTGCACCAAAACCTTTGGTTTGGTGTTTTACCCGTTGGTAGAATTTTTGGACTTCATTCTGACTCGTGTACATCTCGATTTACTCACACTCACGTTTTTCTTGTTCTTTCTCCTGTTTTCTGAAAATAAGTTTCTCCTCGTTCCTTTTCTCCCTATAGTTGTCCATCGCATTACGTGTTGCTACTGTCCGCAGGGTTGCCCTATACGCTGCATTTTTCATATCAGTAGCATTACCACACTCCTGATCGTACCATGGGTTTCTTGATGGTGGTCTTTGGTAGGCAAGTGTTGCTTTTGTTGCAGTTTTTAGGGAGTGGGTAATTCTCTGCCACTGTGCTTCTATATTATTATCGGGGCAAGGGGTGCTTTCGTCAAGCAGTTGGGTAAGTTGAGCGGTGTAGGCCTCGGCTACCTGTTGTGTTTGCAGCTTTTCGACGTCAAATTTTACATAAGATCGCACATTTGCTGCTACATTAAGACGTGTACGTACCTTGGCTGCCACAAGGTAATGTTCCGAATCGATATTCGCGCCCCGGATCGATCGGACGTCTAAAACACTAGATGAATGCCTTCCGTCTATTACACTATGATCGATTTGATTTCTCGTTGTTCGATCGGGAGAAATCCATGTGGCCTTGTGTATATCGAGATGCTTGAATCTGGTGCTGCAAACTACCATGTTTTTTGCTGCCGCGAAGTCAGTCAACCTCATGCCATTGTCGGATGTTTCTTAATGAAGTGTGAATTTTCTGTCGGTGGGGCCAAAGATATTTTTCCCTTCCGATTTTTGCATTAAAATCTCCTAGCAGAATTTTAATGCCAGGGCAATAGTCTTATGCTGTTTCTAGGCGCTCGTAGAATATGTCTTTGGTCTGTTCATCTTTATCTTCGGTCGGAGCATGGGCAAAAATGAGACTGATGTAGAAGAACTTCGCTTTTATACGGATTATAGCAATTCGCTCATCTACTGGAGTGTATCTGAAGACGAGGTCTTTAATTCTCCTGTTTACCATAAATACGCAGCCAAATTCATGTCTCGTCTCATGGCAGCTATAATACAGGGCGTAATCATCTGATTTACTTACGCCAGTCCCTTTCCATCGCATTTCCTGTAAGGAAATAATATCGGCGTTGTACTTCTTAAGTACATCCGCCAAAGCGAACACTGCGTCTGTTTTGTACAACGTGCGCACATTCCTAGTGCAGATTCGCAAATCGTGGTCCTTTATACGTTTGCGGGGGTCGTCAACATTAGGTGGGTTTGGTTTTCTTTTTCTTTGCTTTTTCATAGTAGGTTGGCTTTTCCGAGAGTGGGCAACTAACCCGACGCCTCAACCCATTTTTATATAGTTCTTATGGGTGAACTCGCGGCACATATTAGCTCACTATTTCATCGGGTGATGAAGATAGCTCCCCAGGTGGCAACGCGGGGAGGACAGTGTCCACAATTGAGATGAAAAAGGGACCAAGATAAGCCTAGACTTCCTCATGTTAAAGTCAATCAGAGCCGTTGCTTGGTATCTATCATCCCCTACGCCACCCCCACGCCTATATATAGTCCTTGAAGAATATTATTTAAAAGAATCCACTATGGTAAGTCCTTGAGAAATATTATTTAAAAAATCCACGTCTATAGTCCTTTGAAAAATGTTTTATATAATATTTAAATTTATATCCTTATTCAAATTATTTGTATTTAAATTAATTTTACAAAACATTTATTTCCCTTTCGACCTATATACATCCTTATTTCCCACCCGCCAGCATCCTGAAAGTCACTGAGTAAATGAGTGACTGCCATTTTTGCTTATCTTGGTGTTTGTCATTGCCCTATAATTATCAATTATCACTTTGTTAGCATTGGTGGCGGTGGTGATGGTAATGGCAGGCAGGCTGGCTGGCTATGCCCCGATGAAAATGTTTTGGCGTTTAAAGCTCGAATAAAATCGAAGCAGGAGAAAACCCAATTACCACTTCCTTGGCGAAACTGTTTGCCAAACACTTAGCCATGGCAGAGCAAATTAATGGCACTCTACTTCACACCACTCTGCCTCATTTCATCTAGGGTTTGTTATCGAATTTGAAAGCTGTGAGGTTGTTGTTGTTTTTTCTTCGACTAGGCTAGAATCTTAAAATTGAATTTCCGTTTCCGTTTTGTGACATGAAATTATATTAAATGTTTGTGTAATTGTATAATTATGAGATACATAACCTGCAATTCGCTGCTGCTATTCCCAATGGTTGGCTGCTGCTCGAATATCCAATCCAGCCAACAAACACACATGTCAAAGTTAACACATGTTCGGAAATTGGATCCAAACAAATTGTCAAATTTTCCTCTGTCTCTCTCCAAACAATGATGAACAGGACAATTACACATTTACACTAGAAGCCTTCCAGGCAGGCAGGCAGTCAGGATACAGGGTAGCGCTAAATAATTGCTAATCGTTGGGCCTTCATCTTCCCGTTTTTTTTGTGTGTCATTGTTCCTGGCAAGGATAAATGTTTTTGTCCTTCGTGCCACTTCATTTAATTATATTTGCATAAATTTCTATTGTTTTAGCCTTTTTGGGAAGGCGTTTGAAGCTTTTTTTCAGCATCGTGGTATGGCTATGGTGTTGTTGTTGCTGTTCATTTAATTTTTTTTTTCTGTGGGTTGCTTTATTGAATATTTAGTTTGGAGCTGTCTTTTGTTATTATATGGCGCATCCTGTACATCCTGTTATTTGTTTGTTGTGACTATCCTTGTTAAGGTTGTTGCTGCTGTTCCATTTGTTGTTGATGGGGGAGGCGTTTTAAAAATTGAATGCCTGCCACTTTTGCGATCCCTCTGCCTGTTAATGGAGCCTCCAACAACACCAACAACTTTGAAAAATTCGAAAAACAAAAGAAACGACAACTTTAGTTTGTTTATTCAACATCGAGTTGAATTAACACATCATAACAGCCGGTCGGCCGGTCCTCAGTTCTGGGAGCAACAACTACAAAATTAAAAATTGTGATTTTCTCTATAAATTGCTGTCATGATTTGCCGAATGCTATTTTTATGCTGCCAACCTGCTGACTGCCGACCAAACCCTTCTCAAAAGATTCCATATTTTTTTAAATGGTTTAAATAATGAATTTGAATAAGGAACGGGACAAACAAAAAATAAGACAATGGCAGGATGGAACAGGGAGAATCACAAAGCGCCTCTACCCTATGGCTGATCTTTGTACTCGGAGTTTAATAGTTAATGGATCTCAATGAAAACAAAAGGGGGAAGTATTCCCAGATATAGATTTTTTTATTTTTATAGGCGTGGATTTTTTTAAAATATTTTTCTAGGCGTGGATTTTTTTAACAACAAGGCGTGGATTTTTTAAAAATATTTTTTCAAGGCGTGGATTTTTTAAAAATATTTTTTTCTAGGCGTGGATTTTTTAAAAATATTTTTTTCAAGGCGTGGATTTTTTAAAACTATTTTTTTCAAAGGAGTGGATTTTTTGAAAAAATATTTTTTAACAACAAGGCGTGGATTTTTTAAAAAAATATTTTTCAAGGCGTGGATTTTTTAAAAAATATTTTTCAAGGCGTGGATTTTTTAAAAAATATTTTTCAAGGCGTGGATTTTTTAAAGAATATTTTTCAAAGCGTGGATTTTTTAAAAAATATTTTTCAAGGCGTGGATTTTTTAAAGAAGATTTTTCAAGGCGTGGATTTTTTAAAGAAGATTTTTCAAGGCGTGGATTTTTTAAAGAAGATTTTTCAAGGCGTGGATTTTTAAAAAAATATTTTTTCAAGGCGTGGATTTTTTAAGAATATTTTTTCAAGGCGTGGATTTTTTAAGAATATTTTTTCAAGGCGTGGATTTTTTAAGAATATTTTTTCAAGGCGTGGATTTTTTAAGAATATTTTTTCAAGGCGTGGATTTTTTTAAGAATATTTTTTCAAGGCATTGAAATATTTTTTCAAGGCGTGGATTTTTTAAAAATATTTTTTCAAGGCGTGGATTTTTTAAAAATATTTTTTCAAGGCGTGGATTTTTTTAAAAATATTTTTTAAAGGCGTGGATTTTTTAAAAAAATATTTTTTCAAGGCGTGGATTTTTTGAAAAAATATTTTTTCAAGGCGTGGATTTTTTGAAAAAATATTTTTTCAAGGCGTGGATTTTTTAAAAATATTTTTTCAAGGCGTGGATTTTTTAAAGAATATTTTTTCAAGGCGTGGATTTTTTAAAGAATATTTTTTCAAGGCGTGGATTTTTTAAAGAATATTTTTTCAAGGCGTGGATTTTTTAAAGAATATTTTTTCAAGGCGTGGATTTTTTAAAGAATATTTTTTCAAGGCGTGGATTTTTTAAAGAATATTTTTTCAAGGCGTGGATTTTTTAAAGAATATTTTTTCAAGGCGTGGATTTTTTAAAGAATATTTTTTCAAGGCGTGGATTTTTTAAAGAATATTTTTTCAAGGCGTGGATTTTTTAAAGAATATTTTTTCAAGGCGTGGATTTTTTAAAGAATATTTTTTCAAGGCGTGGATTTTTTAAAGAATATTTTTTCAAGGCGTGGATTTTTTAAAGAATATTTTTTCAAGGCGTGGATTTTTTAAAGAATATTTTTTCAAGGCGTGGATTTTTTAAAGAATATTTTTTCAAGGCGTGGATTTTTTAAAGAATATTTTTTAAAGGCGTGGATTTTTTAAAAAATATTTTTTCAAGGCGTGGATTTTTTAAAGAATATTTTTTCAAGGCGTGGATTTTTTAAAGAATATTTTTTCAAGGCGTGGATTTTTTAAAGAATATTTTTTCAAGGCGTGGATTTTTTAAAGAATATTTTTTCAAGGCGTGGATTTTTTAAAGAATATTTTTTCAAGGCGTGGATTTTTTAAAGAATATTTTTCAAGGCGTGGATTTTTTAAAGAATATTTTTTCAAGGCGTGGATTTTTTAAAAATATTTTTTCAAGGCGTGGATTTTTTAAAAAATATTTTTTCAAGGCGTGGATTTTTTAAAAAATATTTTTTCAAGGCGTGGATTTTTTAAAAAATATTTTTTCAAGGCGTGGATTTTTTAAAAAATATTTTTTCAAGGCGTGGATTTTTTAAAGAATATTTTTTCAAGGCGTGGATTTTTTAAAGAATATTTTTTCAAGGCGTGGATTTTTTAAGAATATTTTTTCAAGGCGTGGATTTTTTAAGAATATTTTTTCAAGGCGTGGATTTTTTAAAATATTTTTTCAAGGCGTGGATTTTTTAAAATATTTTTTCAAGGCGTGGATTTTTTAAAATATTTTTTCAAGGCGTGGATTTTTTAAAATATTTTTTCAAAGCGTGGATTTTTTAAAATATTTTTTCAAGGCGTGGATTTTTTAAAAAATATTTTTCAAGGCGTGAATTTTTTGAAAACATTTTTTTTCAAGGCGTGGATTTTTTGAAAAAATTTTTTTTCAAGGCCTGGATTTTTTGAAAAAAATTTTTCAAGGCGTGGATTTTTAAAAAATATTTTTTCAAGGCGTGGATTTTTTAAAATATTTTTTCAAGGCGTGGATTTTTTAAAAAATATTTTTCAAGGCGTGGATTTTTTAAAATATTTTTTCAAAGCGTGGATTTTTTTTAAATATTTTTTCAAAGCGTGGATTTTTTAAAATATTTTTTCAAAGCGTGGATTTTTTAAAATATTTTTTCAAGGCGTGGATTTTTTAAAAAATATTTTTCAAGGCGTCGATTTTTTAAAATATTTTTTCAAGGCGTGGATTTTTAAAGAATCTTTTTTCAAGGCGTGGATTTTTTAAAAAATATTTTTTGAGGCGTTGATTTTTTAAAAAATATTTTTTGATTTTTTAAAAAATATTTTTTCAAGGCGTGAAATTTTTTAAAAAAATGTTTTTTCAAGGTGTGGATTTTTTAAAAAAATATTTTTAAAGGTGTGAAATTTTTTAAAAAAATATTTTTTCAAGTCGTGGATTTTTTAAAAAAATATTTTTAAAGGCGTGGATTTTTTAAAAATATTTTTTCAAGGCGTGGATTTTTTTAACATATTTTTTTAAGGCGTGGATTTTTTAAATATTTTTGGATTTTTTAAATATTTTTTTAAAGCGTGGATTTTTTTAAAAAATATTTTTTAAGGCGTGGATTTTTTAAAAAAAATATTTTTTAAGGCGTGGATTTTTTAAAAAACATTTTTCAAAGCGTGGATTTTTTAAAAATATTTTTTCAAGGCGTGGATTTTTTAAAAATATTTTTTCAAGGCGTGGATTTTCTACAAATATTTTTTAAGGCGTGGATTTTTTAAAAAAAAATTTTTCAAGGCGTGGATTTTTTTAAAGAAGGCGTGGATTTTTAAAGAATATTTTTCAGGAATATTTTTCAAGGCGTGGATTTTTTTCAGGAATATTTTTCAAGGCGTGGATTTTTTTCAAGACAAAAAAATTAAAAATATTTTTGTTAAGAGACTAACCAAAAATTAAAAACAAGCATAAACCTTAATGATATTTTAATTAAATTATTAGCCAAATCCTTGGAGAATTTCCTTTCCGTTACCAGGATGTGCTGTTGCTATTCATGTCATGTTCTGACCACTTTCTTTCAAAATATTCATTGGCCATAATTGTTGTTACAACATCATCCCCCATTGAAAGCTTAACGCTAATAATAGCTTGCTGGGTACAGCTTCCACAACTTTGGTCCCATGGGATACTTTCCCCCGCCTCAGCTATTCCCAGCATATACAATTTGCCTGCCGAGAGAGAATACGCAATTTACAAGTGTTGTTGTTGCTTAATAAATTGCGAGACAGGATTAAAAGAAAGATATCGAGTTACTCACTTGATTGCTACTTTCAATGGAATCAAAATAAATGCAGCCAAAAACCAAAGCAAATAAAAATAAGCATCGGCAGCAGCGGAGCCGCCACCACACCATATTTTGCGAAAGGTACACACAGCCATACAGGAGTTGAGCCATTGAGGCAAATAATGCTTAGGCTGAACCATGTTGATGCTGTACTGCTGGCATCACCTCTTCGGCCTTTTAGTGTGCTGACTTAAATTTCATATGTTCGGAGCATGATGCGGAGGAGATGAGCATGGCTTGGAATCTGGTCTTTAGAAAAAAATATGTTATTCAAAATGGTGAGAAATCTTAACACATTCAGTAGCAATACAAGAATGATGAGGATGACGATCCAATGCAAATACCCTCAGGCTCATATGTGAACCTGATGTCCTTCTTAATATCGACCGCGCTCTTCTACTGTGTTGTCTCCTCCGAAAGCCATAACTTGAATTTTTGCCTACTGTTGTTAGTGCGAGTGGTTCATATGGCTAATGGCTAATAACCTCCATAGCCGTTTGGCAATCGTTACGTACTTTATGGCCACTAAAAATCGAAATGGCACCAATTTTTCGTGCAACATCAAATACCGAAGCCGCCGGCCGTCACTCTTTACAAGAATACACCATTTTGGACCATTGGAAAAATGCCATCATAAACACAAAAACTACAACAACAACACCAACACCAACACCAAAGCTACTAACTTGGCGAATATGGTTAACGTGTTGCTGCTCCTGCTGGCTGACCGACCGGCCGGCTAGCTAGCCAGGTTAAGGCATAAACATAAGGTCCCGCCAATTTAATGTTTATCGGCTAATGAAGTTGACAACATGCGGATTAGCGTATTTAGTCAGCGTCACCATCATCATCAACAGCAACAACAAACATATTTTTGTTGTTGTTGCTGGTTTTGCCATAGCCTTTTCTTGCAAGTCAAAATTTATTTCCGACATGGCATCGTAACATAACGCACTGCAAGAATTAAAAGATATTTTTGATTTAAGGATATCCTACCAACAAAAATTTTTTACAACATATGTGTGTGGATTTTTAAAAAAAAAATTTTAGAAGCCGAACACAGATGTGGATTTAATTTTTTTTTTCAGGGACTAAATATAGGCGTGGATTTTTTAAAAATATTTTTCAAGGTATAGGCGAACATTTTTTAAAAATATTTTTTCAAAGACCAAACATAGGCGTATATATTTAAAAAATATTTTCAAGGTATAGGCGTACATTTTTTAAAAATATTTTTTCAAAGACCAAACATAGGCGTGGATTTAAAAAAAAATATATTTTTTTCAAGGACTAAATATAGGACTATGTGCCGTATGGGATGATAAATACCAAGCAACGGCTCTAATTGGCTTTAACATGGTGAAGTCCAGGCTTATCTTGGTCCCTCTTTCATCTCAATTGTGGACACTGACCTCACCGTGGTGCCACCTGGGTAGCTGTTTCCATCACCTGATGAAATAGTTAGCTAATATGAGTTCACACATAAGAACTATAAAAAAATGGGTTGATATATACGGGTTATTCTAACACTTGGAAAACCCCTCAAACAATAATAATATAAAATATAGCGAAAACATACAAGAGAGAGAAAACTAAACCCCCCTAATGTTGACGACCCCCGAAAACGTATAAAGGACCACGATCTGCGAATCTGCACTTGGAACGTGCGCACGTTGTACAGAAAAGGCGCAGTGTTTGCTTTGGCGGGTGTACTCAAGAAGTGCAAAGCCGATATTATTGCCTTACAGGAAATGCGATGGAAAGGGCGTAAGTAAATCAGATGATTATGCCTTGTATTATAGCTGCCATGAAATGAGACGTGAATTTGGCTGCGGATTTATGGTTAACAGGAGAATAAAAGATCTCGTCTCCAGATTCACTCCAGTAGATGAAAGAATTTCTACAATCCGTATAAAAGCGAAATTCTTCTACATCAGTCTCATTTGGGCCCATGCTCCGACTGATGATAAAGATGAACAGACCAAAGACATATTTTACAAGTGCCTAGAAACAGCATATGATCGTTGCCCTGGCCATGACATTAAAATTCTGCTAGGAGATTTTAATGCGAAAATCGGAAGGGAAAATATCTTTGGCCCCACCGTCGGAAAATTCAGCCTCCATGAAGAAACATCCGACAACGGCATGAGGTTGATTGACTTCGCTGCAGCAAAAAACATGGTAGTTAGCAGCACCAGATTCAAGCATCTCGATATACACAAGGCCACTTGGATTTCTCCCGATCGAACAACGAGAAATCAAACCGATCATGTCGTGATAGACGGGAGGCATTCGGCCAGTGTTTTAGACGAATATATTTAGGCGAATGTCGATTCGGACCATTACCTTGTGGCAGCCAAGGTTCGCACACGTCTTAATGTAGCAGCAAATGTGGGATCTAATTTAACATGGAAACTTCACGTCGAAAAGCTGCAAACACAACAGGTAGCAGAAGCCTACTCCGCTCAACTTACCCAACTATTTGGCGAAAGCACCCCTTGTACCGATAATAATATAGAAGCAGAGAATTGCCCACTCACTACAAACTACAGCAAAAGCAGCATGGGTACCAAAAACCACCATCAATAAATCCGTGGTGCGATCAGGAGTGTAGCAATGCTACTGACATTAAAAACGTATAGGGGAACACTGTGGACAATAGCAACAGGTAATGCTAGGGAGAATTATCGGGAGAAAAAGAGAAACGTATTTCCAGAAGAAGTACAAGAAAAACGTGAGCGTAAACAAATCGAGATGTACAGGAGCCAGAATGAAATCCGAAAATTTTACAAACGAGTAAAACACCAAATCGAAGCCTTTGGTACAGGCACATCCTGGTGTAGAGATGAAGAAGGAAACCTGGTGACAAATACAGACAGCGTGCTGAGGATCTGGAAGGATCATTTTGAAAAACTTCTGATATCAAATAGTAGCGGTGAAGAGGATACCCAAGAACCAATAAGAGATTACGGTACAGAGTGTATACCACCTAGCCAAGATGAAGTCAGAATAGCAATCACTCGGCTGAAGAATAATAAAGCAGCAGGTGGATGGGTTACAAGCCGAACTATTCAAGACTGGTGGTCAGATGCTGGTAAGGAGCATGCGCCAGCTGATTAGTACAATTTGGCTAGAGGAATGCATGCCCAATGGTTGGAACCTCAGCATGCGGTGTCCCGTGCACAAAAAAAGGAGACAAGACGATATGGACCAACTATAGAGGAATAAGTCCCCTTCCCATCACATATAAAGTGATATCCAGCGTGCTGTGTGAACCACCGAGGCCAATGATCAATGACATTATTGGACCATACCAATGGGATTCCGAATTCGACAGCCCTATCCGTTCAGAGGTGTATAAGCCATGTCTGCGTTTGGCATTCCTGCGAAATTAATTCGGCTATGCAGGATAACTTTAACCGGCACAATATCAGCAGTTAAAGTCGGAAAGGACATCTCGGAGCCCTTTAATACCGAACGAGGATTCAGGTGATAGTTTGTCGTATAACAAAACAACACATGTTACTCGCCTACGCCGATGACATCGACATAATGGGTCGAACATTGAGAGCGGTAACAGCCACCTTTGTACAAATTGAGAAGGAGTCTGCCAAAGTGGGTCTGACAGTAAACGGCGAGAAGACCAATCTGATGGTATCAACGCGCAAAACGTCCAGTAGACTCGGACCAACTGTGGAACTTGAAAACTGCAGCTTCGAGCTAGTCAAAAATTTTATATACCTTGGTACCGCCAAAAATAAAGCGAATGACATCTGTTTTGAAATTCGGAGAAGGATAGTGATGGCCAACCGATTCTACTATGGTCTGAGCCAACAACTCAAAAGCAAGGCCACCTCCCGCCAGACCAAACTCACACTCTACCAGACGCTGATATTATCCGTGCTATTATATGGATATGAAGCTTGGGTACTTAGGCAAGCAGATGAGGCAGCTCTTGGAGTGTTTGAAAGAAAAAATTATCCGAAAGATCTATGGGCCGATCTGCGTTGTCGGTGAATATCGCCGTCGAATGAACCAGAAGGCATATAAAAGCAAACCAGCTGATGGTTCACACAGAAGGGGAAGGTCAAGAAAACTATGGAAAGATCAATTCGAAGACAACATTGCCGAAAATGGTCTTTCAAATTTTAAAAACTGCGCAAAAGACCGACGCGCCTGGAAATCTTGTCTAAGCTCGGCTTATGGAACGAAATATCTGTCACAAGCCAACTAAGTAAGTAAGTAATCAAAAGGCTTGAAATTTTTAAAAATATTTTTCAAGGACCAACACAAGGTGTGGATTTTTTAAAAATATCTTTTTAAAGGAACTATCAAGGCTAGGATTGTTTTAAAATAGTATTTGAATGACAAAAAGGAGTGAGAATTATTTTTAAATAGCTTTTCAATGACCAAAATGGAACGAGAATTTTTAAAAAGTTTTCCCATAGGGCGCCGCATATTCGATCACACCTTCCATTGTATTTTCAGTAAGCTCTTTGCGTATAATAATTTCATAAAAAATTACATTCCCATAGATTTTGCTAAATATTACCTTCTTCCCCTTGCCACCTCTCACTCTATGGAAGACAATACAAAACTTAATTATAAATTAATAACCTTTGAATATTATCATTAGATTAATGCTTTAAAAAATCACTACATTCACTCGGCACAAAACGGAGACAACGGAGAAGAGAGTAGCCGCTTGGCCAAACAACTTCATTGTAATTTGTTGCATTGCCATGTTGTTGCAAAAACCGCTGCTACTTCATCCATTAATTAACAAGAGTTAGCAAAAAGGGGAGTTGGGTTAACTCTGGTTTTTTGCCGTGGCTTACAAATGACACTCCCTCCTAAAGACACACTCTTTAAGAGTTGCGTATTGGTCAGTTATGTTACCTCGAACACACACTCTTTGTTTTTTATAGCCTGCGCATGTGCAGCGGCATTGGCTTTTGATGATGCCATGAATTGAGTTGTCGTTGCCATTATTGCCGATATTTGTGGTTGTATTCGTGTTGTTACATTTCATACACGAGTAAAAATAATGTTAACGCAATAATCAACTGCCACCGTCCTGTCACAAACATTGTTGATCAGCAGACATTTAATCGAAATGTTTTAGTGTCATTGACTAAGAAACAAAAATGTCAAAGAGACTATCTCGTGGTTTCCTTTCGCTTTGTATTTTTAATAACTCATTTTCAATTAATGCAGACAACTGAATTGTGATGTAAAATATTGAGATGTGAACAATAATTTGTTTGTGTATTTGACAACACATATAGTGAATAAGTCACATTTTGCGACGGCTATACGTTCTGCCTGGATAAGAAGTCATATATATATATATATATTTATATATATATATATATATTTATATATATATATAGAATATGTATTGTCACTGGCAAATTGAAATGTGTTCGGCCTTTTGTGTAGATGACGATACTAGAAGTAAATGTATGTGATTTTAAAGCAAGCTCTAAGGTAATTAATCAATCGATTTGGTTGTATATAAATTTAATTTTCTTATTTACGGCTTAGAAAAAAAAGCCAAAAGACACTCACAACAATCATGTACGAAGAAATTGTGTCTTATATGTAATTGCGTATTTATAGGAAATGTTTCCATATCAATTTCTTAAAGCTTTTCCAAGGGCTTGCATCCGGCTAAGAGTTACAAGGTTTTGATATTGAATTTGTTCTGCAAAATGATATGACCTTTTGGTCTATGTCAAGAAATGGACTTGTATTGCATATTTTTCAAAGATATTTTCACACAGAACCCTGGGGCGATACCATTGAGCTATATTAAATCATAAACCTACATCGCAAAAATTTCTGCGTATAATTGAACGGAATATTGAAATTGAGTGGAGAGACCTTATGGATTCACATTCCGCAGTTTTTTCAAAAAAATAATAAGTAATTAATAAATATCTGTATGACTAATTACCCTTGTGGGAGAAACACAACAACGTTATAATGCAAACGCTGTATCCGATCTTTCCAATCATAGAACATCGTAATCTATTTATCCATCCATCCATCGATCACTCCTTAAAGTAACTTTACTACAAAGAAACATTTTCATTTCATGTGAGGTGTACTAAGTACCCGTTTTGAGCCACATATATCACATTTAAAAAGCAGAGGGTTGTAATTTGGAAGAAGAAGGCTGATATACAGGGTTGCCATATTCGACGGACCCATCTGGCAACGCCATAACTTTTGACAGAGATGTCACATCGCTTAATGACATACCGCGTTTGAAGCGTCAGTCCAAGCAGATTTTTACCATGAACCAATATCACGCGAGCGCTCTTAAATAGTTGAAATTTACATTTAACAGAAGAAGTCAATTGTGAAAACTCATCGTGCTTTTAAGACATTAAAAAATGTGAAAAGTGCGCCTTCTAAGAACACCATTAAGCGTTTATACGAAAAATTTTCGACTGGTAAGGCTCTTTCTAATCCGAAGAGGCCATATAAAAGTCGCCCAAGGCGAACGGCCGAGAATATCGCTGCCGTACAAGCCAGTGTTGAGAGGTCCCCAAGAACATCCCAAAAACGCCGTTCCACTTTACAACGGATTATTCGCATTGATTTCCATTTGTTCCCGTACAAAATTCAATTGACGCAAAGAATGTTGCCTGCGGACAAGCCTCGTCGATTGGAATGGGCCCAAAGAGGTCCGATATGGCCGAAGATGACGAGCAATTTTGGAACAAAATTATCATGTCCGATGAAGCCCATTTCACATTGAATGGGACCGTAAATAAGCAAAATTGCCGTTTTTACGCAACTGAAAATCCTCAGGAGATTCAAAAAGTGCCTCTTCATGACGAAAAAGTTACAGTTTGGTGCGGCGTTAGTGCGAAAACTGTCATTGAGCCGTTTTTCTTCCAAAATGAAAATGACCATGCTGTTAACATCAATCAGGAGCGTTATCGCGACATGATGACCAATTTTGTGATGCCAATTATTCGTCGAAAGCGTATGAGGCAGTTCTGGCTTCAACAAGACGGCGCACCACCGCACACAAGTCGCATAACAATCGATTTTCTGAAGAATTTGTTTCCAGGCCGTTTCATGTCGAAAAGGGGTGATTTGGACTGGCCACCGCGTTCGCCCGATTTGACGCCGCCTGACTTCTTCTTGTGGGGATATTTGAAGTCAAAGGTTTACGTTAACAAGCCAAGGACCGTAGAAGAGCTCAAGGACAACATTCGTGAAGAAATAGCCGCTATTCCGGCCGAAATGTTGGCAAAAACGATGGATAATGCAGTAAAAAGGGCACAATACGTCATCAACGCCAGAGGCGGCCATTTGAGAGATATCATATTCAAAAATTGATGTAAACAAATCTACTTGGAACAAATTAAATGATTAACATTGCCAACCGCCAAATTTTTATTTTTTTCTTTGATTTTTTTAAAAAAAACATGGGTCCGTCGAATAGATCGACTCAGCTAGTCGAAATATGACGATGGATAAACTAAAAGGTGGGTCTAGCACCAATATTTCGCGGCGTTACAAACTATTGGGGCCGCAAAAAAAAATAATAATAATAATAATAAAACCAAAGTCTTTGTTCCTATTACAGTTCCCATTTTTGTACAGCCCGAAAATAGTTTTTTTTTCTAGTGTGATCGGAAAAATTAAATCATTCCATACAAAGTTGTAATAATTTAACCTTGAATCTGGACATATTTTTGTACAACAGTGTTGCAGGGCAATGTAAAAGAGCTGCAACCAGCAAAGGATCCTTATCGATATTTTATTGATGCGATACTTTATGAAAATTACGTTTTTAATATTTCCATTTCGACAGTTGGCAATGCCATTCAGTCCCACACTCAGAAGCGCGACATGTTGCCATGCCATAGAAAAGAGAGAAGTCAATTATCTCCCTTTTCTGTTGACCAAGCCATAATCATTTGATTCCGTTAAGGCCGGTTTCTTTAGGTGGTTGTGTCTCGTTTTTTTCCAATTTTAAATTATTGAAATTATGATGTGATTTTTTGCCGACAATGCCTGTCGCAACGCTTGTGTCGCTCCGCTTGATTCATCTTCATTTTCATCTCATTTGGTTTGGCTTGGGGTGGAGTGGAGTGACAGCAGCGAAGCGACAACATCTTCGGCAATTATGCAGAAGCGTTATTTAGGCTCATAAATTTCATTGTCTCATTTAAATTTCAAGTTTGTTTTGATTTGAGCGCTAATTTACACTGACAACAAGAAAACGAAAAAAAAAATTCGAAATCAAATCAAGGCGCAAAACATTTATCCACACATTCCAAATTGGAGATCAGCTACCGAAGATACGGCGATACATACCAAACATAGAGAAACATTTCAAATAATATCCATAAAACATGACATTACCGTCATCTTCAGCCAACACCAGTGGAGCTGAGAGTGTGTCTGTCTATGTGTGTGCTGCGTGTTTTTGTGATTTGATGCTGGCAGTTATTTTCCAAAAAATCAGAAATTCTAGTAGCCGACACCTGTCTCAATTTAATCACCTTTTGATTTTTAGCGTGGAGGTTAAGAGATTACTCGGCCATCAGCATCAGCGGCATCATCGCCAACATCTTCATCTCGTCGTGGCAGCATCTGCTTAGCCGTTGATCCACTTGACTTGGATAATTAATAGTGTAAATTAGTTAAACGCTAGCCGTTTAGTTTTGCCATTCGCCATCGGTATTTGTTTTTCTTTACGCCGCATTTATTTATTGTTATTTTTCTTTTTATGGTTATTTATGCGAACCACAGCCATTCTATTTCATTCCTTATCTTAATCTTCGCATTTTTTTTTTAATTTTTATTATTGTTTATGTTTATTTGAATAATAAGCGCCAAGTTTTTTTTTAAACAATATTTTAATGAAAGCTCTTCTGTTTTTTTTTTTTTTTTTGAAATAAGGAAAACGAAGAAGATGAAATTTGATAAGGGGCGAAACTATTTCCTGTTTGGCTGGCTCAATGGTAAATGGGGCTTCCATGGTATGAGTGTGTAGAATACATACGTATGCTAATGTATATGTATGTATTTTACTTAATTTTGGGTAATTTGTTTGGTAATTAATTTCAGTATTATTCATTGTCCACATAGGATGGAATGTGATCATTGCTTCGAAGTAGTCCTCATAGGGAGGTTCAGGGTTCATCGAATACATTTTGAAAGTTCTCGCTACACTTTTTATGCTATGTGGCTGCTAATTGCTTATAATTTCCAATATCTGCCAATATTTTTTATATTAGGTTGGGGAAAAAATCCATTATTTTTATATGAACTATAGGACTTGATTTAACATACTTCGGAATGTCCGATTTGGGCTAAATATGCACCGTTTCGTTGTATGATTTGTTGCCATTTTAAAGCTAACTTCATAATGTCTCTCTCGTTGAAGTCCTGTTTTCTATTGGCAAAAAAAAAAAAAAAAAAAAAATCGTAGTCGATTTTCACAATCCTCCGTAGATACCAATTTTTTATTCCAGACTGTATGGCGGATGCAATAAAACTTCCCAACCAAGCTCCTGAACGCGACACCTCCCCTTTTGGCCGATTCTGGTCAATTGTTATCTTCAAACGGTCCGTTTGGCCATATGGAAGCAACTCATAATAAATAATCCCCTTTCAGTCCACCCAAATGCATAGCAGAACCTTCCTGACCGTTAGTCCTGGTTTGGCCACCGTTTGAGGTGCTTCACCGCTCATTGACCATGACCGTTTTCGCACAGGTTTATCCATTTGTCATCTCCAGTCACCATCCGTTTAAGAAATGGGTCTATTTCATTCCGTTTGGCCAAGGCTTTGCAGATTCGCTCCAACAAATTTCATATAAAATACCCCATTGTAAAAAAAATTAAGAAGGGTTCGAGGTTGAGGGGGGGGGTCTCTAACGAAAGGTCTAAGAGTGTAATTTTAGAATATGTGGACCATATAGGTAAAAAGAGTTTCGGAGATGGGAATTTTTCCGATTTTCTGAAAATGTTAAGGGTGACTTTAGGAAAATGTCCGAAATTCGGAAAAATTCCCATCTCCGAAACTCTTTTTACCTATATGGTCCACATATTCAAAAAGTACACTCGTAGACCTTTCGTTTGAGCCACCCCCCTCAACCCCGAACCCTTCTTAATTTTTTTACAATGGGGTATTTTATATGAAATTTGCATAAGGCCGGCCGCAATTTAGTTCTGCAAATTGGTGGCGCATTGTCAAATACGCTTACATACTGCGCATACTTCTGTTCTGCAAATTGTGGGACATTCTCAGTTACGCTCATACTCTCTCTCTCTCTCTCGATTTAGTTCTGCAATTTCGCATTCTCTCACTCTCTCTGTCTTAACCCTATGTGAACCAGCACGGACATTAGGGTGTATACCACCTAGCCAAGCTAAGGTCTGAATAGCAAGGTACCGATGGATTACCAGCCGAACTATTCAAACGCTGATCAGGAGTATCATTCCCCGTAAAAGAACATTGGTTGGTTCTCAAGATCTCCAGTAAAATGCACCAGCTGATTAGTACAATTTGGTTAGAGAAATGTATTCCCAATGATTGGAACCTCAGTATCCTATGTCCCGTGCATAAAACGAGATCCTTCCTATCACATATAAAGTGCTATCCGGTTTGCTGTGTGAAGGACTGATTATTGGACTATAACAATGCGGCTTCCGACCTGCAAATCCACCATAGACCAGCCCCGTCCGCTGTTCGGCATTCCTGGTGTTTTAAGCCATGTCTGCGTTCGGCATTCCTGCAAAATCAATACGGCTAAACAGGATAACTTTAACTGGCACAAAATCAGCAGATAAAATCGGAAGGATACCTCTCGGAGTCCTTCAATACCGAACGAGGATTCAGACAAGGTGACAGTTTGCCATGTGACCTTTTTAACACGCTGCTGGAAAATGTCATACGAGATGCAAATGTCGCATACCCCGACGTTATCGACATAATGGGTCGAACATTGCGAGCGGTAGCGGCCTCCTTTGAACGAATTGAGAAGGAGTCTGCCAAAGTGGGACTGACAGTAAATAGCGAGAAGACCAAGCTAATGCTATCAACGCGCAAGACGTCCAGTAGACTCGGTCTAACTGTGGAACTTGAAAACTATAGCATCGAGGTAGTCAAGGATTTTATATACCTTGGTACCGCCATAAATAAAAATAATGACATCAGTTTTGAAATTCGGAGGAGGATAGTGTTGGCCAACCGATGCTACTATGGTCTGAGTAAGCAAATCAAAATCAAGGGCACCTCTCGCCAGACCAAACTCACACTCTACAAGACAGTGATATTATCCGTGCTGTTATTTGAATCTGAAGCATGGGTACTTGTGCAAGCAGATGAGGCAGCTCTTGGGGTGTTTGAGAGAAAAATTCTTCGGAAGATCTATGGGCCGATCTTTATCGATGGTGAATATTGCCGGCGAATGAACAATGAGCTATACAATCTATTCTCGGAGATCAACATATTCACACGTTCCGAGATGCAGCGACTCATTGGCTAGGTCATGCTGTGGAAATGGATGAGGATGCCCCAGCTTAAAAGGCAAAACGAGCCAGCTGATGGTTCATGCAGAAGAGAAAGGTCACGAACCCGATGGAAAGATCCAGAAGAAGATAACATCTTGGAAAATGGTCTTTCAAATTGGATGACCTGGAAATCTTTTTGAAGCTCGGCTTATGGAACAAGGGTTCTGTCATAAGTCAGCTAACACTTACTTACTTAGCTGGCTTATGACAGAAAGGTTGTTCTAGAAGCCGAGCTTTTAAAGGATTTCCAAGCGAGTCGCTCTTTTGCACATCTCATCCAATTTGTCTTCTTGCTGATCTTTCCAGGAATCCCCATTACAGCAATATCGTTTCGAAAATGTATGTCATCTAGGGAAAAACAGACAAAACTAAAGTGTCTGCTCCATCTCAAAAATGCCTTTTTTGCCCAGAACCTGACTTGCATTTAAAAGATAGTGTCTATTGGTCCAAAACTGTGGCCTGTACTTTGTTTAGAAATTATAAAAGACAGACACTAAAACTATTTTTTAAAATCAACTCCTTGTTTTAGGGCCTATAAATATGCTCTTAAAAATCCAGCCTTGTATTAAACCCTAAAATACCCTAAAAATATTCTCTTGTATTAGACCCTAAAATACCCTAAAAATATTCTCTTGTATTAGACCCTAAAAAATATTCTCCTAATAATCCACGCCTTGTATTAGACCCTAACAAATATTCTCCTAATAATTCACGCCTTGTATTAGACCCTAAAAAATATTCTCCTAATAATCCACGCCTTGTATTAGACCCTAAAAAATATTCTCCTAATAATCCACGCCTTGTATTAGACCCTAAAAAATATTCTCCTAATAATTCACGCCTTGTATTAGACCCTAAAAAATATTCTCCTAATAATCCACGCCTTGTATTAGACCCTAAAAAATATTCTCCTAATAATCCATGCCTTATATTAAAACCTATAAATATTCTTTAAAAATCCACGCCTTATTTGGGACCCTCACAAATAATATTTAGGACCCTTAAACAATAATCTTTAGAAAATCCACGACTTAGATTTCTATGCTTCGATCATAACATACGACGTAGCCACCGAAGTGGAAATTGTGCAGCAATAATATTTGTATTGAGCTCTAATGGAGCTGATGTCAGGTCATGAAATAATTATTATTACTTTTATACGCCCCTTAAGCAAAAACTTTCGAGAAAGTACGTCAAAGCAATCCATCCTTTTACATTAGATAGAAATTGGTGCCACCTTTGACCCTCAAGTGAAATTGGTTCGGATTACATTGTTTACGTTCATATCTTTATTCAGATTTTTATATAGGCCATTGAAGTACAATATAAAACTCCGGTACTCATATTAATCTATTTTTCAGTACCCCAAACTTTTCAAACTTTTTTACACTTCAAACACTTAAATCACAATTGTCAAACTTAAAAAAATTAATGGAGAAATGATTAGAGAAGAAAAATAAAAATGTTCAAAAAATTTATTATAAATTGGGTTGTTGAACCACTGCGACAATGACAACAGCAACAACAATCATACCTGGTACTTTACAGAAAATGTATAAAACAGCAATCATAGTTGTTGTTGCTGCTGCTGTTCTTGTTATTATTTCAATAAAGTCATACTCGTAAATTGCATTGCAAAGCATCCTTCTTTCTTTCCTTCCACGGCATGGCATTGCTTTGGATATCGTTTACCAATAGTTTCGACTTCGGCTGCCGTGCCGGGCCGTTGCTGCTGCCGATTTAGCAGCGCGGTGTTACTGGTCTCACAATTGTGGTTTGGATCAGAGAAAAATGTTAATTAACTTTTCAATTCTTAAATAATGAATGATCAACGCATCGGAGACAACACGCTGTGATCCTCCTTGGCTTGGCTTTCATTGTACTCGTACAGCAGTCTGGTTTCTTTTGGGCAAGGCAGTTAGGCCAAAGTCACCGCCAGATTTCAATTCTCCCCCCCTCAAATGGAATGGAATCGATATGCAGCAGTGAGTAGAATCGTTATATTGTCACAGTGTGAGAGGGGCTCTGTTTTTTATAATGTGAGTGAGAGTGTGTGTGTGCGAATTTGTTTAACTGGATTGCTAGCAAAAATCACAGCAAGTCCTCTTTGCAGTTTTTAGACCATTTTTTTCTGTTTTTTGCTTTGGATGACTTACTTAAAGGTCCAGTGGGGATAGTTTGGCTGTGGAGTAGAATGAAATGAAAATATTAACAACGTTATTATGAAATAATATTTTGTAAGCTTACTGTCGTCAAGGGGATCATAGGGAAAGAAGTGTAAACGTTTTATTTAACCCTTTGGATGTTGTGGTGTTCAAAATGGCTTTATTATAAATGTAAAAATATTTCATTATAATTTCTGAAAATTATATATTTTTAAAATTTTGGTTATTTGAATTTTGCCTTGTAAGGGCAGTGGTCATTTGAAAGTAATTTTAAGTGATTATTTATACTCTTTCGAGTCGAACTTGATGATCGAAGTTTTTGCAATGAAGCCAGGGCAAGAACCTACGTACCCACTATTATGCGATGCGTTTCGCCGTTGGTTAAGCGGCTCATCAGGTATATTGGGCTATGTTGGCTTTGCAAAGGTCGTAGGTTGATAACTTGTATTTATTCCGCCCTGATGCGAAACTTGCATATGCGAATTAAATTCAAATTTGTCAAATTTCGACCATTGTCTTCTATTCTAGGAACAGTCCTTTTTTGTAAATACGATACGGGCCACAGTTATGGAGCGGTCGTTACGAAAATTTGTATGTAGGATGGGTTCTGGCCTTAGACCCACCTAGACCCACGATCTTGACATGTGTGTCCGTCCGTCTGTCCATTATAATTTGTATTATAATTTTGGACCGTACGTTACGAAATTTTGCATGTCGGATGGGTTCTGGCCAAGGAAGACCTTTATTGTCGTTGGTAATGAGCTGTTAACATTTAGCGAATGAAATGGACCAATAACTTTTTTGTCAGCTTTTTTTGGTCGCTCTCGAGGTCATAATAATGACCCCAACATAGACCGTATTTACGAAATTTTGCATGTCGGATGGGTTCTGGCCAAGGAAGACCCTTATTGTCTTTGACAATGAGCCGTTAAAATTTAGCGGATGAAATGGACGAATAACTTTTTGTCTGCTTTTTTTGTTCGCTCTAGAGGTCATAATAATGACCCCAACACCGCGAAATTTTACCCCAGGAAGGGAATCAGGCCAAAGAATAAGTACGACTGGGGAAAAATAAGTCTATTGTTTTTTCGTCGAAAATGTCCATTAGCAGGCGTAACATCGCCCAGGAGCTAAAAATCGATTGTAAAACTTTTTTAAACCATTTACACAAAGCTGGATTCAAAAAGAAGCTCGATGTTTGGGTGCCACACCAATTAACAGGAAAAAATAGAATGCATCGAATTTCATCTGCGAAGCTTTGGCCAAACGGAAAAATATAGGCCCATTTCTCAAACGGGAGGTGACTGGAGATAAGAAATGGATCACATACGATAACCCTTTGCGAAAACGATCGTGATCAAAGAGCGGAGAAGCACCTCAAACGGTAACCAAAACAGGACTAAAGACCAGGAAGGTTCTGCTATGCATTTGGTGGGACTGGAAGGCAATTATTTATTATGAGTTGCTTCCATAGGGCCAAACGCTAAATTATGTTTTCTACTGTCTACAACTGGATCCTTTGTAGATAGCAATTGACCAGAATTGGCCAACAGGAGAGGTGTAGTGTTCCATCAGGACAACGCTAGGCCGCACACATCTACAGTGACTCGTCAGAGACTTCGGGAGCTTGGTTGTGAAGTTTTAATGCACCCACCGTACAGTCCGGACTTGACACCAAGCGATTATCATTTTTTTTGCATTACAAAATTTCTTCGATGAAAAAAAAAATGGTATCTAGGGAGGATTGTGAAAATCGACTACTAGAGTTTTTTGCAAATAGAGAGCAGGAATTCTATGAGAGAGACATTATGAAGTTTCTTTTTAAATGGTAAGAAATCATACAACAAAACGGTGCAAATTTGGATGGATTTCGTTTTCTTCAACCAAATATTTAAAGGGATGAAATGGACCAAAAACTATATTTTTTGGTCAATATTTAGCGGTCCAAATTGGTCCAGACTTTCGTATCGGATGCGAATGTTATACTGAAATATGAGGGCCGTCCATGAGTTCTAATTTTATATAGTATTACCATATAGATACGCAGAAACTTAGTGCTCAGTAATAATTGTGTAGAGTCGACCCCGTTCGATCACACTGCTTCGCTCACTGTTTTTTTCTTATTTTTAGTCCGCAATTTTTGAATAATTTTCTTTGATTTTAAAAATCTGATTTCACATTTGTAATCAGTGACAATAGCTCTACAAAACGTTTCCAAAAATAATTAGATAATTTCAATTAAAAAAAAATTACCGCTGTCTTCGATCCCCTCTATTGAATTTTTATTTATTTTTTCTTGCACAATCGAAATTAGGGTACTTGAACCTATTATATTTATTTCATAAACCGACTGTTCTAATTATGACCAGAAATCGGGATCTCTTGTCAATGGTGCATCTCTTGGTACCCAAAAAAATCCAAAATTACAAAGATTTCAACTAGATTTCGAAAAGATCCTCTCCTCCCTCCTCATTCCAAGCTATACCCACGCGATTGTATTATAATATGTACTAGGTTATAATATTAGGATTCTATATACAACCTATATAGCTCCTAATATCCTTTAATTATTTTTTTTTTAATTATATTATAATTATAAAATTATTTTTATTTACTATTAACAACTACTTTGTTTGTTGTAGGATCTCTTCGGGACTTTCCGGACCACGGTAAGTGTACATTATTATTATGATAATACAAGCGAGCTGTGCGGTATACACAAATACCAAAGAACTTTGACTTTCTGTGTAGCGATATTCTAAGCCTGGCACAGACACAAAAGTCTTGGCTCATTTGACCCCTTAATTACTGACACATCGTTATCGACATAGACATATTTATTTGTTGGTCAAATCCCCCTTACCGTGTATAATTGGTGATGTTCGGTTTATAATTGTGGCTCGTAGAGCGACTAAAAAGAACAGACAAAAATGAAGTTTTTGGTTCATTCCATCTCATAAATATTAAACGATTATTACCAAAAACAATTGGTGTTGTAAATAGTTTTCACTGACCACAAATTTTCCGACGTTGTATCTCCTAGATATTTTTGGAATTCCTCGTACCACTGTGCAACATATTCCCAATCAATAACATACCGCAACAACATCATCATCAGCAGCAGCCGTTGCAGTAGTTTCCAGTGTTGCAATGTTTTGGCTGATGCCATGGCTGCTGTTCTCCGTCGTTGATTTGACGCTTAATTTTCCAAAGCCTTGACTAAGACGGCCCACGACTAACTCGACTGCTGTCTAAGGAGCAACAGCTTCACAGTGTGCGTTTGTATTTATTGGCATTACATTTTGAATGTTTTCCAGAAAATAGGTGTCTAAGATGAAAGTTGTGGATGTGTAAATTCAGGTACAAGTCATTACAATGTGCCAACAAGGAAACTAAATGAAAATATCGAGAGGGAGAGAGAACGAAGTGTGATATTGGATTGTATTTTTAGGCTATCGAAATATGCCAAATTTCCCATCAACATTCGACAAATATATGTTTTTAACAAGTCGATTTTTTGGGATGTCGACAAGACAGGGATGGGAAGTTGGTGTAGCTTTGTTTAAAGAATATTTTTTTAAGGACAAGAAAGGCGGTATTTTTTTTAAGAATATTTTTCAAGGACCAGAAGAGGTGTGGATTTTTTATAGAATATTTTTTAAAGACCAAAAAAGGCGTGGATTTTTTTAAAGAATATTTTTTTAAGGACCAATCATACAAAGCGTGGATTTTTTAAAGAATATTTTTCAAGGTCTATCAATCAAGGCGTGAATTTTTTAAAGAATATTTTTTCAAGGACCATTACACGGCGTGGAGTTTTTAAAGAATAATTTTTCAGGGACCATTACAAGGCGTGGATTTTTTAAAGAATATTTTTCAAGGTCTATCAATCAAGGCGTGGATTTTTTAAAGAATATTTTTTCAAGGACATCGATAGGCGTGGATTTTTTAAAGAATATTTTTTCAAGGACATCGATAGGCGTGGATTTTTTAAAGAATATTTTTTCAAGGACATCGATAGGCGTGGATTTTTTAAAGAATATTTTTTCAAGGACATCAATAGGCGTGGATTTTTTAAAGAATATTTTATCAAGGACTATCGATAGGCGTGGATTTTTTAAAGAATATTTTATCAAGGACTATCAATAGGCGTGGATTTTTTAAAGAATATTTTATCAAGGACTATCGATAGGCGTGGATTTTTTAAAGAATATTTTTTCAAGGACTATCAATAGGCGTGCATTTTTTAAAGAATATTTTTTCAAGGACTATCAATAGGCGTGCATTTTTTAAAGAATATTTTTTCAAGGACTATCAATAGGCGTGCATTTTTTAAAGAATATTTTTTCAAGGACTATCAATAGGCGTGGATTTTTATACCCTACACAACTATGTTGTCAGGGTATTATAGCTTTGTGCAGCCCCAGAAGTTTGTAACGCCGCGAAATATTGGTCCTAGACCCACCTTTAAGTAACACGATACAGGCCACAGTTATGGACCAATCTTTACGAAATTTTGCATGTAGGATGGGTTCTGGCCAATGAAGACCCCTATTGTTTTTGGAAAATATCGGTTAATATTTAGAGGATGAAATGGACCAAAAACTTTATTTTTGTCGGTTTTTCTGGTCGCTCCAGAGGCCGCAATTACGACCCAAACGTCGCGAATTTTTGCATGGAGAAGGGGATCGGGCGAAAGAATAAGAATGCCTGTTTTGATAAAGATCGGTCAATATTTAGGGGGTCAAATGGACCCTAACTTTTGTGTGAAAAATGACAAAATTTGTGTAAAAAATGACAAAAAGTGTGTAAATATCGCGAAATATTGCCCGATCTCAGAAGATAGAACCACAGAAAGTTAGATTTTCATGGAAGTTGTGTAGGGTATCGTATGGTCGGCCCCGTCCGACTATACTGCTCCGCTCACTGGTTTTAAGAATATTTTTTCAAGGACTATCAATAGGCGTGGATTTTTTAAGAATATTTTTTCAAGGACTATCGTTCGCTGTTTCCCAGCTCTGCCTATCTCTGTAACAACAGACTATTTTGGATATATTATATACCTCTATCCCCCACCCTCCCATTCTCCGCAAATTTACTTGCTTGTGTCTTCTCACCTGGATTCCGATTAAAATTTTCCAATTCCCTCGCCAAGTAGCTTTGGTTTCGAATGATCTGTGTACAAAATATAGCACCCTTTTTCCTGTATATCAAGTAGCATTTGCGCGGTGTACTCTTGTTGTGAACTGTTTTGTAAGCAATCAAATCGCTGCTGTTCGTTCCATCGTTCGGAAATGCCTATGCAGTGATGTGATTGGGCATGGTGCAAAAAATCAAATTGCCATTTAATCTTTTGGCCTTAGCCCCATACGAACAAAAAAAAAATTGGGATTAGCTTCACGCTGAACCCAAACTGTTTTCACTTTAATAAGGCTATCAAATGTGTGTCTGTCCAACCAAACTTCTGGCCAACCATATGTATGCATGAATATATATTCCTTGGTTCGTTCATCGATCGTTTGTTTTGGTTTCAGCTATCGCTATCGTGCAACAACTTTTCAATGTTAATGGAAGCTTTTGTTGGTGCTGCTGCTCGGCCGGTTGGCTGTTTGTTGACCAGCATTATTTTCTGTGTTAGCAGCAGGTGATCCAAGTCTTTACACGCGAATTTACACTCTCTTACTCAGCTGTTAGTAGTTAATTGTGCAGTTGCCTTCCCTGTGTACAGCTGGCCAATGTCAAAGAAAATACGGCATTGATTTTTTTGTTTCCAATTTGGCCTGGTAGTTGTCACGACGAAATTGAAACTGTTTATCCTCCACTTCTGATAACTTTATTTTATATTTTCATATTTTTTTGTCCATTCTCATGTTTATTATTATTATCACTCGCATTATTATTATTATTTGTATGCCCCATACCTGCCTCAGCTTATTCTGCATTTTTCTTAATTTTGTAGTTGGTTGTTTTTTTTTTATTTTTTTTTTGCAATTGATTGGATCTGGATTCTTGCTGATTTTCAAAAAATAATTGGAAAACACTTTTTTGTCGAACTTCTACGTAGACTTCTTCGGCGTGTGGAAGATAGTAGTTTGGTGTTGCCGATCATATTTTTTGAGGATTTATTTTGGCTGTCGTTTATCATTGGTTGTAGAACCATGGGAAAGAATTAATATCTTTTTTTCAATTTCCATATGTGGGTTGCTGGAATTTCTGTTAATCAATTAAAATGAAAGCAATGCAGTTTGGATTAGAAATTTAAATTTATAACGTTATTGCATTTGGGTTATAAATTATGAAGATGTTACTTTTTTGCAAAAGTGGTAGCCAGATGGGGTAGGTGTCAGGTTGTAATAAAAAATTATTATTTAAAATCATATTCAATTAAAAAAGCTTGAAAACTTCTATTTAAAAAATCCACGCCTGTGGATGTGAATATCCTTGAAAAAATTCTATTTAAAAAATCCACGCCTGTGGATGTGAATATCCTTGAAAAAATTCTATTTAAAAAATCCACGCCTGTGGATGTGAATATCCTTGAAAAAATTCTATTTAAAAAATCCACACCTGATACTAATAGTCCTTTGAAAAAATTCTATTTAAAAAATCCACGCCTAGGGCACTGATAGTCCTTTGAAAAAATTCTATTTAAAAAATCCACGCCTATGGATGTGATAGTCCTTTGATAAAATTCTATTTAAAAAATCCACGCCTGTGGATGTGAATATCCTTGAAAAAATCTATTTAAAAAATCCACGCCTGTGGATGTGAATAGCCTTGAAAAAAATCTATTTAAAAAATCCACGCCTGTGGATGTGAATATCCTTGAAAAAATCTATTTAAAAAATCCACGCCTGTGGATGTGAATATCCTTGAAAAAATTCTATTTAAAAAATCCACGCCTGTGGATGTGAATATCCTTGAAAAAATTCTATTTAAAAAATCCACGCCTGTGAATATCCTTGAAAAAATTCTATTAAAAAAATCCACGCCTGTGGATGTGAATATCCTTGAAAAAATTCTATTAAAAAAATCCACGCCTGTGGATGTGAATATCCTTGAAAAAATTCTATTTAAAAAATCCACGCCTGTGGATGTGAATATCCTTGAAAAAATTCTATTTAAAAAATCCACGCCTGTGGATGTGAATATCCTTGAAAAAAATCTATTTAAAAAATCCACGCCTGTGGATGTGAATATCCTTGAAAAAAATCTATTTAAAAAATCCACGCCTGTGGATGTGAATATCCTTGAAAAAAATCTATTTAAAAAATCCACGCCTGTGGATGTGAATATCCTTGAAAAAAATCTATTTAAAAAATCCACGCCTGTGGATGTGAATATCCTTGAAAAAAATCTATTTAAAAAATCCACGCCTGTGGATGTGAATATCCTTGAAAAAAATCTATTTAAAAAATCCACGCCTGTGGATGTGAATATCCTTGAAAAAAATCTATTTAAAAAATCCACGCCTGTGGATGTGAATATCCTTGAAAAAAATCGATTTAAAAAATCCACGCCTGTGGATGTGAATATCCTTGAAAAAATTCTATTTAAAAAATCCACGCCTGTGGATGTGAATATCCTTGAAAAAATTCTATTAAAAAATTTACGCCTGTGAATATCCTTGAAAAAATTCTATTAAAAAAATCCACACCTGTGGATGTGAATATCCTTGAAAAAATTCTATTTAAAAAATCCACGCCTGTGGATGTGAATATCCTTGAAAAAATTCTATTTAAAAAATCCACGCCTGTGGATGTGAATATCCTTGAAAAAATTCTATTTAAAAAATCCACGCCTGTGTATCTAAAAATCCTTGAAAACTTCTGTTTAAAAAATCCACGCCTGTGGTTCTGAATATCCTTGAAAAAATTCTATTTAAAAAATCCACGCCTGTGGGTCTAAATATCCTTGAAAAAATTCTATTTAAAAAATTCAGTTTCAGTTTGAAAAGGAGCCCAATAGTCCTTTAGAAATAAATTTTATTTCTACCTTCATCATTCTTAATCGAAACATACACAACATAAAAACAACAACAAATGCCAATAAAAATTAACAACAACCACAAGAATAGCTGCCACAACCAGTCGGCATTCTCCATTACAATTCAGTTCAATCTATTTAACCCATGTTTGACATTCTTTCAAAACGGTTAGTTAGCACCCTGTTCATCGGTGTGTCTGTCTGGATGTGTGTGTGTTTTTGATATATTTGCTGCATTAGTCCTTTACGCCTTCATTCTTCCGAAGGAACGTGTTTTCAAAAAAACGCCGAGAGAATGTCTCTATTAAATTGATATTCATTGGATTCATTTAGGGGTTCTTCCTGCTTCCCTCCACTAAAAGTGGTTCAGTCCACCGGGTACGAGTGTGTGTGTGTGTGTGCATTTGTGATTAAAATGTCACCATTATCAGTGGGGAATGTCCTTGCCAATTCTTATTGTTGTTGGTGCTGTCGTTTTTATTGTCATTGTGTTGCTGCTGTGGTTGTTATTTGTCCTGTTGTTTGTTGTAAAACATTTTGCGACATGCAACCGTTTTTAAATGTGCTAAATATGGGAGTGTCCTTTGTCATTTATACTCGGTCGGCTCATTTACTTATTGATGGGTTGGTTGACTGCTATGGGTGCTCTACTCTCCCTAACTTCGTAGCTGCTGCATTTTATCCCTTATTCTAACAAAACGCGATCGTTCTAATGCGATTTCCTTTTTTGGATAGTCCCACCAGAAAAAGGACATTTGTCACATACTTAACGACATATGCGTGTGTGTGTTGGGATGTATGTCAGGATTGCAAACAAAGCTACAGCTAATGAATTTCTGTTGTCCTGACAAAAATCAAATAAAATCGTCTCACTCACAAATTTTTATGTTGCCGTATAAATATGTGTAGTAATAAAAATTATTAATGCATATTTTCCACACATTTGTTCACACATTTTTAGATATTCGGCTAGTCATTTGTCCTTGTTGATCGTCTGTCATTCACATATGGAAAAGGGGACAAATCATGTTCTTGTTTGTGAGGATCATATCATTCTCAGGATATTCAAATTAATGTGTGTGTATTTGGGTATTTGTTTTTGATTTGGGATTTATGATTTCTTGTTATTGTTGTTCCATTAATATTTGTAGCAGCTTTCTTCATATCATTCACAGGGCACAATAGTTTTAATTATAAACACAAATATTATCCATCAATGAATGAAAAGTTTAGACGCTTGTTATACAACATTCGCATAAATCATAATCAAAGGTAAGAAGTAATGATATGCTTGTTCCGAACGAGTTTTTTAATAGAATTTTTCAAGGATTTTCAGTTCTTCAGGCGTAAATTTTTTAAATACAATTTCTCAAGGTCTCCAGGCGCGGATTTTTTAAATACATTTTCTCAAGGTCTCCAGGCGCGGATTTTTTAAATACAATTTCTCAAGGATATTCAGGTCTCTAGGCGCGGATTTTTTAAATATATTTTTTTCATGGATATTCAGGTCTCCAGGCGCGGATTTTTTTAATTAGAATTTCTCAAGGATATTCAGGTCTCCAGGCGCGGATTTTTTAAATAGAATTTTTTCAAGGATTTCAGCCCTTCAAGGTTTTTAAGACCCACAGGCGTGGATTTTTTAAATATAATTTTTTCAAGGAATTTCAGCCCTTTTAGACGTGGATTTTTATACCCTACATAACTATGTTGTCAGGATATTATAGCTTTGTGCAGCCCTAAAAGTTTGTTACGCCGCGAAATATTGGTCCTAGACCCACCTTTAAGTCTACCGATCGTCATATCTCGACTAGCTGAGTCGATCTAGACATGTGCGTCCGTCCGTCTGTCCATTATAATTTGTAAACACGATACAGGCCACAGTTATGGAGCAATCTTCACGAAATTTTGCATGTAGGATGGGTTCTGGCTAATGAAAACCCCTATTGTTTTTGGTAAAGATCGGTTAATATTTAGGGGATGAAATGGACCAAATACTAAATTTTTGTCGGTTTTTCTGTTCGCTCCAGAGGCCGCAATTATGGCCCGAACATCGTGAAATTTTACATGGAGAAATGGACCCTGACTGTTGTGTGAAAAATTACAAAATTTGGATTCGATGGCGTATATATATATTTACTCCTAAAGGACATAGAACCGAGAAGTTGATAGTATATCCAAGAGGAGTGGCTGACCTTTAAATCGATACCAATTATATTGTCGTATGTTCTCGGATGTGGGCGAAACACTTAAATATTTACAGGTGCTTACGTATTCAAATATTATTTTGTAACCCCGTTCGATGTGAAATGTTCCATAAGGTTCCAGTTATGGTCAAGAACAACACCTAGAATTTTCGGTGATAATCAGATAATAATTTTGGTATGAAGTGGACAGAAAAATTAATTTTTTGTATTTTTCTGGTCGATCTATAGCCCACAATTATAAGCCGAACATAAGAACACAACCCACGGTGAATGGAATCTGGACAAGTAATTAGAAGGACTGTAGTGAATATTAGAAATATTCGGAAAATATGTCAGTGTAAGGAAGAGCCACTGTTGACCTCTAATCGGGCAAGAGTGTGCATCTATCACGAAATATTGCCAGGATCGGAATAAAAATCCGCAGAATGTTAGATTTCCATTGTAGTTGTGTAGGGTATCGTATGGTCGGCCCCGTCCGACTATACTGCTCCGCTCACTGGTTTAAATATAATTTTTCAAGGACTTTCAGCCCTCTTAGGCGTGGATTTTTTAAATAGAATATTTTCAAGGATATTCAGGTCTCCAGGAGTGGATTTTTTAAATATTATTTTTCTCAAGGACTTTCAGCCCTTTTAGGCGTCGATTTTTTAAATAGAAATTTTTCAGGGATATTCAGGTCTCCAGGCGTGGACTTTTTAAATAGAATTTTTTCAAGTATATTCACATCCACAGCCGTGGATTTTTTAAATAAAATTTTTTCAAGGGTATTCACATCCACAGGCGTGGATTTTTTAAACAGAATTTTTTCAAGGATTTTCAGGTCTCCAGGCGTGGAGTTTTTAAATAGAATTTTTTCAAGGATTTTCAGGTCTCCAGGCGTGGAGTTTTTAAATAGAATTTTTTCAAGGATTTTCAGGTCTCCAGGCGTGGAGTTTTTAAACAGAAATTTTTCAAGGATTTTCAGGTCTCCAGGCGTGGAGTTTTTAAATAGAATTTTTTCAAGGATTTTCAGGTCTCCAGGCGTGGAGTTTTTAAATAGAATTTTTTCAAGGATTTTCAGGTCTCCAGGACCATCGAAGGCGTGGATTATTTAAAGAAGATTTCTTCAAGGACCATCGAAGGCGTGGATTATTTAAAGAAGATTTCTTCAAGGACCATCGAAGGCGTGGATTATTTAAAGAAGATTTCTTCAAGGACCATCGAAGGCGTGGATTATTTAAAGAAGATTTCTTCAAGGACCATCGAAGGCGGATTATTTAAAGAAGATTTCTTCAAGGACCATCGAAGGCGTGGATTATTTAAAGAAGATTTCTTCAAGGACCATCGAAGGCGTGGATTATTTAAAGAAGATTTCTTCAAGGACCATCGAAGGCGTGGATTATTTAAAGAAGATTTCTTCAAGGACCATCGAAGGCGTGGATTATTTAAAGAAGATTTCTTCAAGGACCATCGAAGGCGTGGATTATTTAAAGAAGATTTATAAAGGATTTCTTCAAGGACCATCGAAGGCGTGGATTATTTAAAGAAGATTTCTTCAAGGACCATCGAAGGCGTGGATTATTTAGAAGATTTCTTCAAAGATTTCTTCAAGGACCATCGAAGGCGTGGATTATTTAAAGAAGATTTCTTCAAGGACCATCGAAGGCGTGGATTATTTAAAGAAGATTTCTTCAAGGACCATCGAAGGCGTGGATTATTTAAAGAAGATTTCTTCAAGGACCATCGAAGGCGTAGGCGTGGATTATTTAAAGAAGATTTCTTCAAGGACCATCGAAGGCGTGGATTATTTAAAGAAGATTTCTTCAAGGACCATCGAAGGCGTGGATTATTTAAAGAAGATTTCTTCAAGGACCATCGAAGGCGTGGATTATTTAAAGAAGATTTCTTCAAGGACCATCGAAGGCGTGGATTATTTAAAGAAGATTTCTTCAAGGACCATCGAAGGCGTGGATTTCTTCAAGCACCACCGAAGGCGTGGATTATTTAAAGAAGATTTCTTCAAGGACCATCGAAGGCGTGGATTATTTAAAGAAGATTTCTTCAAGGACCATCGAAGGCGTGGATTATTTAAAGAAGATTTCTTCAAGGACCATCGAAGGCGTGGATTATTTAAAGAAGATTTCTTCAAGGACCATCGAAGGCGTGGATTATTTAAAGAAGATTTCTTCAAGGACCATCGAAGGCGTGGATTATTTAAAGAAGATTTCTTCAAGGACCATCGAAGGCGTGGATTATTTAAAGAAGATTTCTTCAAGGACCATCGAAGGCGTGGATTATTTAAAGAAGATTTCTTCAAGGACCATCGAAGGCGTGGATTATTTAAAGAAGATTTCTTCAAGGACCATCGAAGGCGTGGATTATTTAAAGAAGATTTCTTCAAGGACCATCGAAGGCGTGGATTATTTAAAGAAGATTTCTTCAAGGACCATCGAAGGCGTGGATTATTTAAAGAAGATTTCTTCAAGGACCATCGAAGGCGTGGATTATTTAAAGAAGATTTCTTCAAGGACCATCGAAGGCGTGGATTATTTAAAGAAGATTTCTTCAAGGACCATCGAAGGCGTGGATTATTTAAAGAAGATTACTTCAAGGACCATCGAAGGCGTGGATTATTTAAAGAAGATTTCTTCAAGGACCATCGAAGGCGTGGATTATTTAAAGAAGATTTCTTCAAGGACCATCGAAGGCGTGGATTATTTAAAGAAGATTTAAAGAAGATTTCTTCAAGGACCATCGAAGGCGTGGATTATTTAAAGAAGATTTCTTCAAGGACCATCGAAGGCGTGGATTATTTAAAGAAGATTTCTTCAAGGACCATCGAAGGCGTGGATTATTTAAAGAAGATTTCTTCAAGGACCATCGAAGGCGTGGATTATTTAAAGAAGATTTCTTCAAGGACCATCGAAGGCGTGGATTATTTAAAGAAGATTTCTTCAAGGACCATCGAAGGCGTGGATTATTTAAAGAAGATTTCTTCAAGGACCATCGAAGGCGTGGATTATTTAAAGAAGATTTCTTCAAGGACCATCGAAGGCGTGGATTATTTAAAGAAGATTTCTTCAAGGACCATCGAAGGCGTGGATTATTTAAAGAAGATTTCTTCAAGGACCATCGAAGGCGTGGATTATTTAAAGAAGATTTCTTCAAGGACCATCGAAGGCGTGGATTATTTAAAGAAGATTTCTTCAAGGACCATCGAAGGCGTGGATTATTTAAAGAAGATTTCTTCAAGGACCATCGAAGGCGTGGATTATTTAAAGAAGATTTCTTCAAGGACCATCGAAGGCGTGGATTATTTAAAGAAGATTTCTTCAAGGACCATCGAAGGCGTGGATTATTTAAAGAAGATTTCTTCAAGGACCATCGAAGGCGTGGATTATTTAAAGAAGATTTCTTCAAGGACCATCGAAGGCGTGGATTATTTAAAGAAGATTTCTTCAAGGACCATCGAAGGCGTGGATTATTTAAAGAAGATTTCTTCAAGGACCATCGAAGGCGTGGATTATTTAAAGAAGATTTCTTCAAGGACCATCGAAGGCGTGGATTATTTAAAGAAGATTTCTTCAAGGACCATCGAAGGCGTGGATTATTTAAAGAAGATTTCTTCAAGGACCATCGAAGGCGTGGATTATTTAAAGAAGATTTCTTCAAGGACCATCGAAGGCGTGGATTATTTAAAGAAGATTTCTTCAAGGACCATCGAAGGCGTGGATTATTTAAAGAAGATTTCTTCAAGGACCATCGAAGGCGTGGATTATTTAAAGAAGATTTCTTCAAGGACCATCGAAGGCGTGGATTATTTAAAGAAGATTTCTTCAAGGACCATCGAAGGCGTGGATTATTTAAAGAAGATTTCTTCAAGGACCATCGAAGGCGTGGATTATTTAAAGAAGATTTCTTCAAGGACCATCGAAGGCGTGGATTATTTAAAAAGATTTCTTCAAGGACCATCGAAGGCGTGGATTTCTTCAAGCACCATCGAAGGCGTGGATTATTTAAAGAAGATTTCTTCAAGGACCATCGAAGGCGTGGATTATTTAAAGAAGATTTCTTCAAGGACCATCGAAGGCATCTTGCTAATTGTTAATGTTGTACATACAATGTTCAAACAGCAACAACTACAATAATAAAATATAAACCTACAACAACAACCATCATATCCTAATGTCATCCTGAATTGTTTTGTCAACTATTTTATAGATGGAGAGAGGAGGGGATTTTTGTTTCAATTCGGCATTTATTCACGGCAATGTTAATTCATTGGAAAACATGCAGAACAACAACAACATCAAAAGGATTTGCGTCAGGAGCAAAAATCATAACGAGATGTGATATAGACGACATCATTGTCATTGTCGTCGTCGCCGTTGTTGTTGTTGGTTTCCACCCAATTTCACCCTTAAATATTTTTAATGTTTCCGTTTGCCGCTGTCGTTGCGGAAGCTGCTGCTGCTGTTTTTGTTGTTTTGTGTTTTTGTTACTTTGATTTGGCATGCCATTCGCCATGGCCCACAATAAATATGTATAAATGTATAAAAATATTTAAGTGTTGGGCATATGTTGCACCCTAAATGATACCGCAATCAGATGCACACGCACACTCTAATGTAGCAGGGATAGGCAATGGGACAGTGTTGCCAACTAAACTAAAGAAATATTTTCAAAAATCCCTTTCCTTTTTTTAGGTCTCGAAAAATAAAATTGTGCCATTTTTTGGCGCATAGGATTTAAAAAAAATCCAGGACTATTTTGGTTCTTCGAAAATATTTTTGAAAAAAAATCCAGGACTATTTTGGTTCTTCAGAATTATTCTTGGGTCTTGAAAAAATATTAAAAAAATCCAGGACTATTTTTGGAAAAATATTTCGGAACTATCCCAGGACTATTTTGGATTTTGAAAAAAATATTTTTAAAAAATCCACGCCTATGATGGGTACATGATTTTTTTAACCCAAAATTCTTTAATAATCCTGTGGCAACCCTCTTTACAACATAATTTAAAAAAAGTTAACATTGTTTTACTGCTGCACAAGTAGCCGTCAGCAGCAACCGTTCTAACCAGCAACCACATTATTTTGTTTCCCAACAAACAACTCCTGTCATTCAGTCAACCAACCACCCATCCAACCGACCGCTCAACAGTTTCTCTCATCCTCAGTTCTGATTCCGCTGAAAGCTGTTGGCGAAATTCACCATTCAAAATTAGAATAAATATTTGTATCCCAACGCAGTTATTGTTGGTGTTTCTTCTTCGGGTGTTGGTTGCAAAAATTTGTTATTGTTGTTACTGGTATTTCAATGTCGTGGTTGCCACTACTGGGTATGTTTTGCTCCGTTGTGATTTCTAGCTCAGCAAGGGTAACCCATTTACCAGATTTTATTGTTGTTACCAGTTTTTGTGTATGTGTGGTTATATCCAGCAGCAAGATGAAGCTGCATGGTAGTAACCCCCTCCATAACTCTGACATTCGCAATAAGTAAATGTGACGACAATGAGGTCTTAATCTAACCAACAAATTCGAAACTATCCTGAGGGTATATTTTGGGGTGCTGATGCTGTTATTATGGTTGGTTGGTGGTGGTGGTAGTTCTTGGCCCGGTGTGAATAGTCAGTCAGCCAACCAGTCCTCATTGCCTTGAGTGTTGTACGCTGGTGTGTGTGACGCTTTGTGTGTTTTAAAAATTAAATATTAAGCTGAGCATATTACACGGATAACTATTAACGCACTATTGACTTTTGTCGTATCCCCTTGCCACTCAGTTCGGGTGAAGGGGATGGGGTACAAGGAAAGAATAACAAATAGCGGGGATTATACTGCTTGTTGGGAAAGCCGTTGAGGCAATATTTTTATCATGGGAAATTCCATTTTAATGGCAAACAAATTTGTGGGATTTGGAAGGATGACTTTTTTTCCGACGGAAGAACTTTTAAATGACGTTAAATTGTTAACGACCAAAGGCTAACGTGAGTTAAATTAGTCGAAGTTTGCTATACAGAGAAATTAATGATAATGCTGTCGGTCCTTGAAGAAATCTTGTTTAAAAATCCACGCTTAAAGGACTGTCGGTCCTTGAAGAAATCTTGTTTAAAAATCCACGCATAAAGGACTGTCGGTCCTTGAAGAAATCTTGTTTAAAAATCCACGCTTAAAGGACTGTCGGTCCTTGAAGAAATCTTGTTTAAAAATCCACGCTTAAAGGACTGTCGGTCCTTGAAGAAATCTTGTTTAAAAATCCACGCTTAAAGGACTGTCGGTCCTTGAAGAAATCTTGTTTAAAATCCACGCTTCCTGGAGGTCTGATGGTGCTTGAAAAAATATTCTTTAAAAAATCCACGCCTGGAGGTCTGATGGTGCTTGAAAAAGTATTCTTTAAAAAATCCACGCCTGGAGGTCTGATGGTGCTTGAAAAAAATATTCTTTAAAAAATCCACGCCTGGAGATCTGATGGTGCTTGAAAAAATATTCTTTAAAAACTCCACGCCTGGAGGTCTGATGGTGCTTGAAAAAATATTCTTTAAAAAATCCACACCTGGAGGTCTGATGGTGCTTGAAAAAATATTCTTTAAAAAATTCACGCCTGGAGGTCTGATGGTGCTTGAAAAAATATTCTTTAAAAAATCCACGCCTGGAGGTCTGATGGTGCTTGAAAAAATATTCTTTAAAAACTCCACGCCTGGAGGTCTGATGGTGCTTGAAAAAATATTCTTTAAAAAATCCACGCCTGGAGGTCTGATGGTGCTTGAAAAAAATTCTTTAAAAAATCCACGCCTGGAGGTATGATGGTGCTTGAAAAAATATTCTTTAAAAAATCCACGTCTTGTAATGGTTCTTGAAAAAAAAAACATATATCCACGTTTAAAATCTATGCTTCTATCCCTGACAGCCGCTCAAACGAGCAACTGAATATTGGGTTTGACGCACCAACAAAAAAAAAACCTCGTCGACGTCCGACGTTACTGTCGGACCGATTGTATTTAATACAAATGCCGGTATATCAAAATATTTTGTCTGATTTATTGTGATTTACTTCTGCAAAATGTCTAAAACATTAATAAATCACCTTTTTAAAAAAATTCCAACAAGAATGTTTAACAGTTGTTGTTGTATTTTGTTTTATTTTTTGATCGAATGACTGGTTGAGTGGTCAATTTGTTGTCTGCCGTCTGTGTTTTTTTTGGTCGGTTGATTTTGTTATATTAAATAAATAAAAGCAAAAACCAACAACAACAGCAACAACAATAATGACAGACAAACCGATAGGCAGATATAGAAATGAAATAAAGCGTAAAATTAAACAAAAATATCATTGGAAACATCGGCAGTGGCAGCAGCAACAAAACCAACAACACCACTACATCGAACCAAACACCAAAAAATCATGTTTAACATAAATAATAAACACCGAGGATAAATGGCGAATTAAAACAGACAACAACAACAAGAACAACAGCGGCGGATCGACACTCAAACACACACACACGTACATCGATACCCCACATACATATTCATGCCTCAATATATTATAATTCCATAACGATTCATAACAAAATCTCCTCATCTATCAACCCACCTTCAAATATGCCTCCCCACCGAAGCTCCTTCGCCCCCCTACACAATGTTAACTCATTACTTTGAATCGTCAGCAAAAATATTGACCAAAACAAAGCCGAAGCAGGCGAATGGAAATTTATTCATCCGCAAAAGTAAACGACGAACCGAAACAATCAGAACATAAACCTCAAACACTAAACGCCAAAACATCAAGCGCGGCGTTACGGTCTGGACATATGGGAAATGGCCACGTTTTGGTTTTTTTTCGACTACATAGATGGATGGTTATTTTGTGACGTGTGGATACATATGGTGGTTGGATGCTATGAAAAATTTTTCAATATTTGGTGGACTTTACACGGAAAGGAATTGAATGTTCAATACTTTTTAAAAATCCACACCTCAATGGGTCGAAGAAAAATCTACGCCTCCGACATTCGAAAAAAATTATTTTAAAAAATCCAAGTCACCGACATTCTGAAAAAAATTTTTAAAAAAACACGTATCCGACATACGGAAAAAAATATTTTAAAAGAATCCACGCCTCCGACACTCTGCAAAAAATTAAAAAAAATCCATGCCTCCACGCCTCCGACATTCTGAAAAAAAATTATTTTATTTTAATTATTATTTTTTAAAAACAAGCCTTTTTAAAAAATCCCTGCCCCAGCCATTCTGAAAAAAAATTATTTTAAAAAAACCCATGCCTCCGACATTTAAAAAAAAACATATTTTTGAAAAAACCCTAGGTTTTGCCTTTCTGACAAAAATAGTTTAAAAAAATACACCCCTACGTCATACTAAAAAAATATTTTAAAGAAATCTAAGCCTCATTCATACTTACTTACTGAGCTGGCTTGTGAGAAAACTTTCGTTCCATAAGCCTAGCTTAAAAAAGACTTCCAGGCGTGTCAGTCTTTTGCGCAGTTTTTCCAATTTGAAAGTACATGTTCGGCAATGTTATCTTCCACTTGATCTTTCCATCTTACTCTTGGCCTTCCCCTTCTGCGTGAACCATCAGCTGGTTCGCTCTTATATGCCTTTTGGGCTATGGCATCTTCATCCATTCTCACAGCATGACCTAGCCAACGTAGTCGCTGCAGCTCAATACGTCTAACAATGCCGATGTCCGCGAATAGCCGGACATCGACGGCGATATTCACCGTCAACGCAGATCGGCCTATAGATCTTTCGGATAATTTTGTTCTCAAACACTCCAAGAGCAGCCTCATCTGCTTGCGTAAGTACCCATGCTTCAGATCCATATAATAGCACGGGTAGTATCAGCGTCTTGTAGAGTGTGAGTTTGGCCTGGCGGCAGGTGGCCTTGCTTTTGAGTTGTTTGCTCAGACCATAGTAGTATCTGTTGGTCATCACAATCCTTATCCGAATTTCAAAACTGATGTCATTCGTTTTGTTTATGGCGGTACCAAGGTAATAAAATCTTTGACTACCTCGAAGCAGTAGTTCTCAAGTTCCACAGTTGGTCCGAGTCTACTGGACGTCTTGCGCGTTGATACCATAAGCTTGGAGCTTCTCGTCGTTTATTGCCAGACCCACTTTGGCAGACTCCTTCTCAATTTGTTCAAAGGTGGCTGTTTGACCCATTATGTTCACCTTTACGTCTCGTATGACCTTTTCCAGCAGGATGTTAAAAAGACCACACGACAAACTATCACTCTGTCTGAATCCTCGTTCGATATTAAAGGGCTCCGAGAGGTTCTTTCCGATTTTAACTGCTGATCTTGCGCCATTATCCTGCAAAGCCGTATTAATTTTGCAGGAAAACCAAACGCAGACATTGCTTTAAACACCTCTAAACGGATAGGGCTGTCGAATGCGGCTTTAAAGTCCACGAATAGGTGGTATGTGTCGATGTGTTTTTCGTGGGCATTTTCCAGGATTTGTCGCAGAGTGAAAATCTGGTCAATGGTGGACTTGCTAGGTCTGAAGCCGTATTGGTATGGTCGAATAATGTCATTGACCATTGGCTTCAATCGTTCACAGAGCACACTGGACAGCACTTTATATGCGATGGGAAGTAGGCTAATTCCTCTATAGTTAGCACATATCGTCTTGTCTCCTTTTTTGTGCACGGGACACAGCATGCTGAGGTTCCAATCATTGAGCATGCATTCCTCTAGCCAAATTGTACTAATCAGCTGGTGCATGCTCCTTACCAGCACTGACCACCAGTCTTGAATAGTTCGGCTTGTAACCCATCGGCACCTGCTGCTTGATTATTCTTCAGCCGATTGATTGCTATTCTGACGTCATCTTGGCTAGGTGGTATACACTCTATACCGTCATCTATTATTGGTTCTGTGGTATCCCCTTCACCGCTACAATTTGATACCAGAAGTTTTTCAAAATGCTCTTTCCAGATCCTCAGCACGCTGTCTGTATCTGTCACCAGGTTTCCTTCTTCATCTCTACAGGAAGATGTGCCTGCAACACAGCCTTCGGTTTGGTGTTTTACCCGTTGGTAGAATTTTCGGACTTTATTCTGACTCCTGTAGATCTCGATTTCCGCACGATCAAGTTTTTCTTGTTTCTTTTCTTTTTTCTGAAAATACGTTTCACTTCTCTCCTTTTCTCCCGATAGTTCTCCATCTCATTACGTAATGCTACTGTCCGCAGTGTTGCCCTATACGCTGCGTTTTTCATATCAGTAGCATTACGACACTCTTGATCGTACCACGGATTTCTTGATGTTGGTCTTTGGTACCCAAGTGGGCAATTCTCTGCCACTGTGATTCTATATTATTATCAGGACAAGGGGTGCTTTCATCAAGCAGTTGGGTAAGTTGAGCGGAGTAGGCTTCAGCTATCTGTTAAGTTTGCAGTTTTTCGACGTCAAGTTTACGTGTTATATCAGATCGCACCTTTGTCGCTATGTTAAGACGGTTGCGTACCTTAGCTGTCACAAGGTAGAAGTCCGAATCGATCGATATTCGCTCCCCGGATCGATCAGACGTCTAGAAAACTGGATGAATGCCTTCTGTCTATCACAACATGGTCAATTTTATTTCTCGTTGCTTGATCAGGAGAAATCCAGTTGGCCGGCCTTGTGAATATCGAGATGCTTGAATCTGGTGCTGCCAACTACCATGTTTTTTGCTGCCGCGATGTCAATCAATCTCATGCCGTTGTCGGATGTTTCTTCATGTAGGTTGAATTTTCCGACGGTGGGGCCATAGATATTTTCCCTTCCGATTTTTGCATTAAAAACTCCTAGCAGAATATTAATGTCATGGCCAAGGCAGCGGTCATATGCAGTTTCTAGGCGCTCGTAAAAAATTTCTTTGGTCTGTTCATGTTTGTCTTCGGTCAAAGCATTATAGCGATTCGCTCATCTACTGGAGTGAATCTGGAGACGAGATCTTTTATTCTCCTATTAACCATAAATCCGCAGCCAAATTCATGTCTCGTTTCATGCCAGCTATAATACAGTGCGTAATCGTCTTATTTACTTACGCCTGTCCCTTTCCATCGCATTTCCAAAGCGACAACTGCGCCTGTTCTGTATAAGGTGCGTATATTCCGAGTGCAGATTCGCAGGTCGTTGTCCCTTATACGTTTGTGGGGGTCCTCAACATTGGGGGTGGGTTTGGTTTTCTTTTTCGTTGTTTTTCATAGTAAGAGGGGTTTTCCGAATGTGGGCAACTAACCCGACGCCTCAATCCATTTTTTTCAAGATTATTCAGGTCAGCTATTTTGTTCTCTGTGTAGTTCGCCAATATTCTGGATAACTGTCACGGTTGGCGACTTACGGATCTTATCAATGTTTCTTGGCAGCATCAACAAACCGAATAATAAAAACAAAACACCCATTGAAGAAGGAAAAAACACGAACAACAACAACAAGGAACCGAACTAAAAAAAAATAATTTGGTATCAACTTACGAAATTACACAAACAAAAGCTAACAACAATTAGTTAACGATGATCGTTAATTAATACGCTTCTTCTTCTACTTCTTCGTGAGTCGGGGAATAAACTTATTTCAAGTAAGCGACCGACCGACCGACCGATAAACCAGCTATGACTATATCGCTGCAAATCAGTGTTGACAGCAACGCTTGAATGAATTGCAGCTGAACCAAAGCGCTAAGCAACAGCCCGAAAATAAAAACAGCAAAAGATCGAATGGACATGATTTTGACCAAACAAAAAGTCCAGTCAGCCAGCAAGCCATCTGCATCTCTATCTCAGGCCAAGGAGGAGAGCTTTTGATGTTGTCGTTCGAACGAATGGACGAATGAAAAAAAAAATGATAAACGATGTTGAGTTAACATTTAAATGAAGATGTATCGCAGGCCATGATGGGAAGCAAAGCAACAACAGCAGCATCGGTTCCAGAAGACCCCAACCTCAATGGAACAGAGTGAAAGCATCCAGATAGCCAGCCAACCGCTGCCGTTTAGTTTGGGTGTGATTTGCTTATGTTTTGTTGTGTTTGTTCAACTCCGAAACTGGCATTCAACTCTGAAGCTCCATCTGACCATTCCGGGTTCCATTCGCTGCCGTACTAAATACTCTGCCATTAATTAATAAAGCATAACGTCCAAATGCTTGCTCAGCATAAATGTTGTTGTTATTATTATTGCTGTTGTTGTTGGTGGTGTTTTGTTGTTGTTTATTGACAACATACTTTGCTTATACATCAACTGTAACTGTCTTACGAACGAAAGATTGTAAAGATATTTCTTTTTCCCCTTGTTGTCTGATAAAAATCTGGATTTCACAAACGAATTTCTCCACGTCAAAGACGGGATGGAGAGCAGTGTTGCCACTTTGGGATTTTTTTCAGAACCAAAATAATTGGAACATCTTTTTTCAAATATTTTTTTTTCAAGCACTCAGGAAAGATGGATTTAAGACCTAGAAGATCAATAAAATTAAAAATATTTTTTTTCAAGGACCAACCGACCTCTAAGCCAGTATTATTAAAGAAAGTTTTTTTTTTTAAAATCCAGGCGTGGATTTTACTAGCTCCATCAGACCTCCAGGTGTGGATTTTTTAAATATATTTTTTCAAGCTCCATCAGACCTCCAGGCGTGGATTTTTTAAAGATTATTTTTCGAGGACAATCAGACCTCCAGGCGTGGATTTTTTAAAGATTATTTTTCGAGGACAATCAGACCTCCAGGCGTGGATTTTTTAAAGATTATTTTTCGAGGACAATCAGACCTCCAGGCGTGGATTTTTTAAAATATATTTTTGAAGACCTTCTTCTAAACATATTTTTGAGGATCTTCTTCTACAGGCGTAGATTTTTTTAAATATATTTTTTCAAGCTCCATCAGACCTCCAGGCGTCGATTTTTTAAAGAAATATTTTTTCAAGTACCATCAGACCTCCAGGCCAGGTTTTTTAAAGAATATTTTTTTCAAAGATCATTACCAGGCGTCGATTTTTTAAAGAATATTTTTTCAAGCACCATCAGACCTCCAGGCGTCGATTTTTTAAAGAATATTTTTTCAAGCACCATCAGACCTCCAGGCGTCGATTTTTTAAGGAATATTTTTTCAAGCAATAACAAAGGCGTGGATTTTTTAAAGAATATTTTTTCAACGACCATTACAAGGCGTGGATTTTTTAAAGAATATTTTTTCAACGACCCTTACAAGGCGTGGATTTTTTAAAGAATATTTTTTCAACGATCATTACAAGGCGTGGATTTTTTAAAGAATATTTTTTCAGCGACCATTACAAGGCGTGGATTTTTTAGTACCAATTGAGGCGTGGATTTTTTAAAGAATATTTTTTCAAGGGCCATTACAAGGCGTGGATTTTTTAGTACCAATTGAGGCGTGGATTTTTTAAAGAATATTTTTTCAAGGGCCATTACAAGGCGTGGATTTTTTAGTACCAATTGAGGCGTGGATTTTTTAAAGAATATTTTTTCAACGACCATTACAAGGCGTGGATTTTTTAAAGAATATTTTTTCAACGACCATTACAAGGCGTGGATTTTTTAAAGAATATTTTTTCAACGACCATTACAAGGCGTGGATTTTTTAAAGAATATTTTTTCAACGACCATTACAAGGCGTGGATTTTTTCAACGACCATTACAAGGCGTCGATTTTTTAAAGAATATTTGTTTTTTAAAGAATATTTTTTCGAGTATGACATCCCTACCTCCGAAAAGAAGATTTATTGCCCCGACAAAGCTGTGGTTGGGGGAGGCAAATGGATGCTTTTATCATCATCTCTACAGTTACTAGCTTGCATGTTCGGTCTGTCTATCTGACTAAATGCCTGCTTGGTAGCATGTCGACTTGTTTGCTGTCTGAGATGAGATGTCCGGCTGGAAAAAACGTGTAAACAAAACAAAAACAACAGAAATTTCTTGCTACTCAACTATTTTATTAAATCAATCGGGTCAAGTGGTAAATATTTTGACCCGCGTCTGATTAAAAGAGAGTCTCTTGTCAGCATAACAACAGAGGAATACACGAACATGGCATGGAAACTAAGTGAATGATATTAGACTGGAGTGTGGATGACTACGTGCAGGGTGTGCGATGGAGGAGGATAGTAATGTTATTTTTATATGGGGATTTCCATTAGAGGACCATACGTTTTAAATGTGAGGCCTGAAAATTCTTGAAAAATTCTATTTAGAAAATCCACGCCTGGAGGGCTGAATATTTTGGAAAAAAAAATCTATTTCAAAAATCCACGACTGGAAGGCTGAAAATCATTGAAAATTTTTTTTTAGAAAAATCCAGTCCTGGAGATTGGCATTCCCTAATTTTTACAGCCCACAGCAGGTTTTACAGCAAGAGATGCTGTGTGGCAACAAAGTAGATGATGACAGGGAACGAAATGATGAACCTCTGACTCTCTACTTTGGATGCAGTTTGCCCTTCTTACTGTTGTTGTTGTACTTGGCCCATCCCCACTTCAACACCGGTCATCTTCTTCTATTTCGCCTGGTGCCTTCATTGGCTTAATTGAATGAATGGTGTTTTAAATGAAGAAGAATTAAATTCATGACAACAACAGCAACACTAACATCTTCTACTTGTCATCATCAAGATAAGGAACACAAATGTCAGAAATATTATGACTTTGTATGATTCCATCCGCCTAAAAAGCAGCTCAAGACGCTGATTGAGGGTCTTGGTTTTTGCTTCCCTGAACAAAGGAAGTTTGCAAAAAAATCCAAGCTGTCTGCTGTGTCATTTGATTTGTCCACCCCCTCCCTAACATCGTCATCAGTCTTTTGTGCGTGTGGCAAATAGCTTGTCTTAATTGTCAATTGATTAGTGGGGTCATGGTGCTAGTAGGAGGATGAGAAGCAACAACGTCTTCTTCTTGGTATCCAACAACGACACGCGTTCGCCATGCCATCGAATTGGTGGTTCGCACAAAAACCGGAAGTTGTGACCAGAAGATGAACTTGTCATTTGACTTTTGTAGATGCTAATATTATTATTACTCCTCTTCTTCTTTTTGTTTTCTTGGATAGATGCAAAAAAATGTTCTCACATTGTTTGCAATTTTCAAAAAATTTCGACAAATTTATTTGCTGCCCGCTGGTGAGAGCCACTTGTGGGTTCAGCATACACGCCGCACAACAACGCCAGAACTCCACTTCAAATACAATTAAATTTGCCAGGACTCCTCCTGACAGCCCAAATGGTAGCTACCTACCATACGAACAGAACGACAGCAGCAACAACAAAAACAACAACTACCAACAGTCATTAAAAGAAGTTCAACGTTGAAGTGCCGAGATGAGCACTTGAAGTTTCTCACCAGAGCACAATCACAGCACTTTGTTAGACCAAATCAAAGTTAAACAAAGCCAAGGCATTCTTCCGATTGAACTCACCCTCACTTCGTTCGCATTGTGTGTGAATGTTCGATAATGGAAACCATGGCAGCCCAAAAATGATTTCCTTGCCTGTTGTGCCAATTGCCAAAGTCCTTGCAGTGCAAAGATTTTTTGGCTAAGGCTGGCCAGTGGTGGCACAGTGGGAGGA
>NW_026888618.1:0-9832 GCF_032173495.1 Musca vetustissima
AATTGGATTTATCTCTGAAATGCCTTTTAATTGATGATACGCCTTGCACATCATTTTCATCATCAAAAAATAGTTCCAATGAGCTTATCATCACTTAAAATTAGTTTTTCTGAAATATTGTATTCCATTCATTGTTTGTTTACAATATTTCTAGTTGCAGAAGTGTTCGAAACGTATTATCGACAGCAACTGAGAAAAGTGGATATTCATAATGTAACGTTTTATTTCAGTGGCGTTGTCGGTTGAAATCGCAACTGGAGTTTGGTTGCTATCCATAATCGACCCATTAATCTCCCTGAAACACCGAAATTTTAGTGGTGCCTTTATATGGGCGCTAAGACAAAAAGTGAACTAACTGTACTGGCTTTAAAATGTTTGACCTGCCGAAATGTTAGACAAAATTGCCCATATATTGTTTTACTTTATCTCAAACTTATATTCAAAGATTATGCGAATCAAAAATCAAAATGAATGCAAATCTGAACAGATTTTTTTTTGCATAAAATTACACAAATTGCTTTTATGACGTGATTGCTTGAGGGAATTTTAGAATTGGTTTTGAATTTAAATTTAATCTGGTAATGTGATTATAATTACTTTACCGTTTATGTTTAAGAATTTAGAATTTTTTGTGAATTCATTGGAATTCGATGGCGAATAGCCTTAGGCCATTGCAGACGAGAAGATACTTTTTTGTTTGTCTCAATGAAACAAAAAAAGTATTCAAAAACCCATTAGCTCTTGTGCTCACACACACACATGAGACAATTGTGGGTTTTTTCTTTCAGTATTCAATTTTTGTTTTCATTCTTTGCCAAAAAAATATTAAATAGTCTATTAAATGAAAAATTTCCTTGTTTTGGTTCCTAGTTCCAAAATATTTTCTGAACAAAACATTTTAATTGCATTATTTAGTTTCTGTACCAAATTCTTTTATACTTTTTGTTATTTTTTGAGATAATCAAATGGATTTAAGACTGACGTTAAAAACAAAATTCCTTGGGGTATAATAATATTGTTGGCATTTAATTTGAGCAAATATTTCAATTTGTTATACAAATGAAGAGCATAAAACATGGCATAGCATAGCATAGCATGTACATATGTTTATGATTTTATTGCACTGGTATTTATTAGTGAAAACAAAACAAAAAATGTTTTCCTAATTGAAGTTGTTATTCGAAATCATTCCTTTTTTAACATAAATACTTTTTATTTCAATTCAAATTCTAACATTTTTTTTGCTGCCTTCCCAGAATTGTTTATTATTTGTAAATTATGGAATTTGATGCAAAAATGAAGCAGATTGTGGTTATTGTGTGGCTAAGTCAATTTTACCACAATGCCCCGTTTCACACAAACTAATTTGTATTATTATTTAGCCAAATGCAGACATGTGTGTATGTATGTCTGTTTACATTGTATAGAAATTGTATCTATTTTGTGTTATTTAATATTTTTTCTGTTCAGTAGGTTTTTGTTTTCTATTTTGTTGCCAACATACAATTTGATCTTTGACCACACATTCTGCGTTCTCTATGTGTTGTTGTTGTTTTTTTTGTTTTTGTGGTTTCATATTAGACAAATTTGAGGGTATCCTTGAGTACGATTAGTAACATATGTGGCATCCTAAAAAAATCTATTATGCTTCAATCATTAACTTTTATGTAAATGCTTTTTGTACATGAAATTTCGTTAATAAATATTTACTGATATTAGCAATACTCGGTAGCATGTTTTACACAGAATATTGTTTGACTTCAAAAGGCAATGTATAAAATCAGAATATATATCAATATTAGGTTATACCCACTCTTCAGCACATTTTAAAATTAAATCCTTTAGGCGTTAGCCTCAACACAACTTAAGTTGTATGAAAAATGTGCCTTTACGAGTTTTATTTCAAAACAAATATATGTTAAACATTTTTAAATGCCGAAGAGATTAGGCGTAATCTGATAGCATCTGCAAAAATTCATGTTGCTCGGACAGGAATTCACACGAAATCGAATGAAATTTTATAATTTAATCTGTACCAATTTTAAATTTATATGCAAAATTGAAAGTTGATTGGTCAAATTAAGCATGGTTGTTGCACTACTTATAATAAATCAGGCGAAAATATGTACAGGACCTATATCTATGTAACGGATGGCTATAAAACACACATTCGGCACTAAAGTTAGTAATTAAGTGTCAGTCGGTGCTGTCGACAGATAAACTGGTGGCGAAAACTAAAGCAACTGAAATTGCAATATTGATTACATAGTGTAGGAAAATGGTGAATATTTGGGGATATCATTATATGATATCCCCAAGATATCAAGATTCTCAAAATATCGAAAATTGCAGGTACCCCTATATGGGGACTACCCGAAAAAATTGACCTCTATTTATAATTTTCTGTGGAGAGATTTGCTATCCAATAATAACTGAAATTACTAAATTACAGCCAATTCGGTGAAAAAAATCCGGTCAAATCCCCCCAAAAACTGGAAATTGGGAGGTACCCTTATATGGGGGCTACCAGAAAAAGTGGATCTATATTTATAATTTTTAGTGGGGAAATTTGGTACCCAATAAGAACCCAATGTATCAAATTTCAGCGAATTCGGTTGAAAACCGCGCTCAAGAACCCTAAAATACCGAAAATTGGGAGGTACCCTTATATGGGGACTACCCGAAAAAATTGACCTATATTTATAATTTTTAGTGTAGAGATTTGCTACCCAATAAGAACCCAATGTACCGAATTTCAGCGAATTCGGTTGAAAAACGCGCTCAAGAACCTCAAAATACCGAAAATTGGAGGGTACCCTTATTTGGCGATCTATCTCAATTTGTTTAGACGATAGAGTGATTACAACAGACAGACGGACATGGCTATATCGTCATAGAATTTTACGCTGATCAAGAATATATATACTTTATAGGGTCGGAAATGATTATTTCGATGTGTTACAAACGGAAAAACAAAATTAATATACCCTCCATACTATGGTGGAGGGTATAAAAACACACACAAAATATAAGGGCAAAATTAGTTTTGAAATAAAAAATCCTATGGAAAACTAAACTGATCAAATTTCGGCATGGCCAAAACTAAAACAAATTTTTGATTTTTATACCCTTCACCACATTGTGGTACAGGGTATTATGTCTTTGTGCATATGTTTGTAACAGACAAAGGAATCGATTGGTTCCTTTTGAGAATATGCATAGAATCACTTTCTGAGTCGATTTACGCATATCCTTCTGTCCGTCCGTCCGACTGCCTGTCTGTCAGTCCATCCATGTATTTTTGTGAACAAAGTACAGGTCACATTTATAATCCGAGTTGGAAGAAATTTTGCACAGTTCACTTATTTGGCCCAAGAACGAACTTTATTGAAATTGGAGAAAATCGGTTCAGATTTAGATATAGCTCCCATATTATTTTCGTCCGATTTTATTTAAATCAAGCACCAAACTACCAATATTTGTCCGATGGGGACAGCGCACTGAATCAGGTCCAGACTGACTTCTGCGAATTTAGTTAAATTCAGATTTAGATATAGCTCCCATATATAGTATCGTCCGATTTTATGTGAATGATGTACCAAATTCCCAATATTTGTCTGATTGGGACAAAATTCTGCACAGAGTACTGAATTAGGTCCAGACTGATGTCTGAGAAGTTTTGCTAAAATCGGTTCAGATTTAGATATAGCTCTCATATATAGTTTTTTCCGATTTTTTGTGAATAACACACCAAACTCCCAATATTTGTCCGATTGAGAAAAATTTTGCATATCGAGCGCAATTGAGGAAAAAAAATTATGTGTTATATAGGGATACGTATTCGAGCGCAAAAGTCGACTTTTAGACTTTTCGATTTTTGCCTCTGACCAAAAAGTCGATTTTTGCCATTGACTAAAAAGCCGACTTTTCGATCTTTCGATTTTGTTCAAAATCGATTTTCGACTTTTACTGACTTCTGCAAAATAGACTAAAAATTTAATTTTTTGTATGAATTATTGTTAACAGATAATGTAAAGTTCCGGAAAGTGCAATTTGAGCTTTGTGATAAAAAAAACCAATTATTTATGAAGAAAATCGAAAATCGAAAGTCGGCTTCGACTTTTACACTTTTCAATACAAAAAGTCTATTAATTGATTAGCCGAAAGTCGATTTACTTATCCCTAGTGTGATAAGGTTTGTTGAAATCGGTTCAGATTTTGACATAGGTCTTATATATATTTTCGATTTTATGTAAATGGTGCAACGAAGGTCATATGTTTGTTCTATTTACAGGAAATTTGGCAGAGGGTATTAAATTGAATATAGAGTGATAACAAAATGGTGTATGCAACGGTTGCTCAATTAGGTCTATGTGTCTATATATAGCCCCCATACATGATTTTACTAGATTTCATACAAATGGAACACCAAAGAATCAATACTGCCCGTTTGACATGCAATTCTTAATTGATTTCATAATGGTATGTGTATGGGGGTTTTCAATTGGTTCAAATATCTATGTAGATAGCACATTTGATTTCGTCCGATTCCATCTCAATGGTCCTGGTACAGGATATTTTAGATATTAACATCTCATGTATGATCCCAAATGGTGAACGATATCATATAGTCGGCCCTGTCCGACTTTTGGTCTTTCCTTATTTTTTTCTTAACAAAGTAGCGGTCACTGAAATAGAAGTTCGTGTTTCTACATGACCCCTATTGAAAGGATACGTTTCAGTATATTCGAGCTGGAAAACCCAATAATTCATGTTGAGAAGACTAATTTACGAGTGACTGGTTGGTAATGTATTTGGTACATAGATGGATTGATTGCAGTCACATATTACCAAAATGCTTAGATAGGAATATTTTAGGAGCATATCTTGTAGGGTATCATACAGACGACCAAGCCCGAATTTTGCCTCTTCCTTTATTGGTTTATCCTTGTTAACGACATTTTTATTTCAATACAAAAATGACGAACTCATCTGGGATACTGCAATTTTGTATATAGCCTTTCCTTACTGCTTAAAACTTGAAGTTCAATATAAATTTTTCATATAAAATTATTCTAAATACCCAATGTGGAGTCTTTACTGTACTTTGGAACTAAATCAACAAATTGTATCGTTTCAAGTCTTCATATAATCATATATAAATTTTCATGTATCGTGTGTATGTTTTTTTAATTTATTCTTCAAAATTTTCTTTTTGTCTTTCAGTCCGAAGTTCAAGGGGACTTAAAATGAGCAATTGCCATCATCCATCTACGGAAACATGGCACAGGTCAGCTAGGTAATCAATCTGTATTTTTTAAATTGAAAAGTCTTAATTCGAATTAAAGGGGAATTCTTTTGATGATAAATGACCTGAAATGTTGCCCTAGACACCGACCGGTGTCAATGCCGTCGCATTGATTGAACGGTACGCAGTAGGCAATGTTTACAAAAGTCTACGATGACGATGCTGATGGAATTATTGCTGCTACTACTTCAGCTCCAGCTTTAGCTGTTGCCGTTGTACTTGCTGCCGCTATTAAAGACTTCATCGATACAAGTTAAGAGCATTGCAGTGATATAAGCATTATCGTATGGCAATGGTTTAAGTTGTGTATACCCACTTGTGTGTGGTTGTGTGAAAGTGTCAGTGTGTGCGTATATTTGTGGTAACTCAATACCTTAATATCGACAATATATGTATATGACCAGAGACAGACAAAGACAGGCGCCTTTTATACAAGATAACAGTATGTTTCGGTAGAAAGGGCAACAATTTATGACTGTCTGTGGAAATATGGCCAGAGTTGTCGTGTATTGAATTTTATAAATAAATTTCCAACATTTGTAACGCCATTCCAATTTAGAAAATATCCTTACAAATTTCATTTACATTTTCGGTGGGAATGAAGAAGACTTTCTTTGAATTTTTTATTTGAAGAAATAAGTCCTTTTTCTGAATGTTGACCCTATTGGTCGTATAGGTACACTAGTGTATATTAGCGTTGCTTGAAATTATTCATATTTCCACTGCTGATTTATATGTTTGTCTGACTGTCTGTCAATTTACATTGTAACGTTAACGTACATATATATTCGATCGATTTGGTTTTGTGTTGCAATAAGATGTTACAATGACTGTTTGCCTCTCTCGTCCTTTCTTACATTTGTGTGTGTGTATTTTGGTAAACATTATTCTGTTATTTGTAATTTGTCAAATGATTAGATTTATTTTTCATGTTTTGTTTGCTATTATCCTGCTGTTGTTGTCGTCAGTACGACGTCAATGATGACGATTATTATTGTTATGATTGCCATAACGTCTATTAGATTTATGTTTATTACAAACACTTGGACATTTTGCATGATATTCTATTTCACAAGGACTCGACAAAGTGTATCCTTACGTACTTCAACAGATAAACATAAAGAGTATGAATACACCTGTGTCGCCATAATTTAATCTATAATAAAATATTTTTTGTAGGGAAATTACCATGGATTTAATTTATTGACAGGAAGTTGGTAAATTTTTTTGAGAAACACGAGGATGATGAAAGATCCCTGGGAAATTTGTTATTTAAAGCGAGAATAATTTGATCTAATTCACTAATACTACAAAGCGATAAAAAGGTACATTTTTCGCAATCCAATTTAAATGTTGAACTAAGTATGAAGAGGGGGAGGTGAGATGATGAATATTCGTTTATATAAAGGCATATTTGTAAACTCAACAAATCCTTTGAATTGGGTAACAGATTAGCTGGTATAATTTTCATATTACAATCCATAATAATACAATTAAACTGTTGAACATTCGAACCAATTCGAACAGTTGTAGCGGATTTTATAAATCATGTACATGAAATCGAATGAAGTCCTAGGAGAGATATATTAATATATGTCTGAAAAAAAAACATAACATAATGGACTTTTTTGGATCATACCGACATATTTCTTAGTTGACTTATTGGCATAACCCACATTATCTCATGTTTATACTTCTTTTAGGTTTATTTGGAGGTCTATGTACTATACGTGAACGGCTCGTTCTATAATTGAATTTGATCTGTATTAACTATTCAAATGCATTTCAAGCTGCGATGTCATTTTAATACTTTATATAATGGATTTCACATACATATCTTTTCGCATTGAATTCCGTACATTTCTTTGAAACAACATTTAGCGCTATTCGGAAACCTCTGATGTGGGATTATGATGCAATGGCATCGCTTTTGATATATTATTTTGACCTTTGATGTGCCACAGGATTTCGTCTTCTTTGAATTTTGAACGCTAATGTAATTACATTCATTTCATTTTATGTACGCCAAAGGATCACAGCGGTACATATGAGCGAATAAAATGCATAACATGGCATCTATGTCATTACCCATGGCTTCTATACCACTACCATGTACAAGTATGTATGTTTTGAGTTCATTTTAAACAAATATGCCATTGTCATCTCTTAGATAAAGGTTAACCAATATTCGCATTCAATGATAGTTGTATAATATTTTTGCCATGACTAAAAATGTATTGGGAATAAACAATTGCATTGTCTTTTACAAATGCAATTGAATAATAGCGTAAATCATTTTGGATTAGATAGATCTAAAGATCAAAGTATACGAGAGAGTTGGAATTTTTACGACACATCCATAACGACTGAGTTTCCTATTACTATATCAAATAAAAGGTTTGGAAAGATGAAAGTTGTTGTAGTGAAATATCAGATCCTAGAATGTCAACTTAAGAAATTGTGGCTGTATGAAATATTTGGAGAACCTTTTCCCTCGACTAAACCAAGTAAGGAAAGTAGTAAAGTCGGACGGGGCCGACTTTATGATACACTTCACCATCAATTTAAAGCAAATCTCAATTGGACATCTCTTAATTATTTGGAACTCAATTAACATGAAGTCAGTCGAAAATATATATGGGCTATGTCTGCATTTCTACAAAACGCAGTAAAGCCATACTTTGCTCATATTAATACTTTGTGCAAAATTTCGTATCAATCTGACAAACATGAGGAATTGGTGCACCATTTGCTTTAAATCGGGCAAAAATATATATGAAAGCTATATCCAAATGCGAATCGATTTCAACGTTCCAGATTATACTAACATCAGTATGTTTTGTGCATATCAGCCATATTTTGGGTCCTTGGTGCATTATTTACAAAGATATATATGGGATCTAATCTAACTTCAGTACGTTGCCTACAGACCATATTGTGTGTCTCTGGTTCATTTTTGGGAATTTTGTGCACCTATTACCTAAAATCTGATTAAACTACATATGGGAGCTTATCTAAACATGAAAACTTGACATACGTTAGGCTATACCTACTTCAGTAGGTTGTGCAAAATTTTGTGCCAATTGTTCATATTTGGGTCTTTGCTGCATAATTTCCTTAAAATCGGAGCTATATCTAAGTCTGAACCGATTTCAGCGAAACTTTCCACACAATAGGTTTTTAGTTGTGGTGGACCATTAACTGAATATCGGACGAAACTATATATTAAAGCTTTATCTAAATCTGAACCGAATCTTTCCACACCGTAGGTTACACTAACTTCAGAACGTTCTGCAAAATTTTGTGCCAATCGGACATATATTGGAGTTTTGGTTCCCCAATTACTGAAAATGGGACGAAACTATATATGGGAGCTATATCTAAATCTGAACCGATTTCAGACAAAACTTTCCACACAGTAGGTTACACTAACTTCAAAACGTTCTGCAAAATTTTGTGTCAATTGGCCATATATTGGAGTTTTGGTTCCCCAATTACTGAAAATCGGACGAATCTATATATGGGAGCTATATCTAAATCTGATTTTTCCCAATTTCAATAAGTAGGGTTTAAATCGGTATAAATATGGTTACAATTTCTATAGTTATGTACCATTCTGTACTTTGTGTACTCATATTCCAAAACTATCTTAGTCCTACACTCCGACAGTGATCTTAGTTGCAACTTTGAGAATTCCAGTTCTACTCGTTCAAGAAAGTCCAAATTGTACCAAATTTAGTACTTTTCATACCCATTCCAAATGTCAGGTTTCCTGACCTATCGAGAATTTAAATTATAATTAATTTTGTACTGTTCGTACCAATAAGAATGAATTTCCTAAATTACCTAAATCATAGAGTCGTTTTAATCCCCAATTTTAAGATTGCAGCTCTATCTGTTCACCTAAATTCATCTTGTACCAAACTTAGTACTTTTCGAACACAAGTACGATTTTTTAAATCTATCTCAATACTGTACTTCAATAGTAATCCTAATTCTTATTTTCAGGATTCCATACGATCAACTAAATGTAAATGTTACCAAATTTAGTACCATTTAGTATTTTTACATCAACACCATTTAACATTCTAGTTATATATAGCATACAGCTATATATAGGTCAATATATACAATTAGAATTAAATTTGATAAATTTTAATACTTTTAGTTTTTTTAATTCGACCTATAAGTGTACATAGAACGAATTAAAACAGAACTTCTTTTGTACATCTTTTTTGTAACTTTCCATCAGTGACCCACGTTCCAAATTTCAAAATTCTATCTCTTCGCTTTTGCCTAATACAAAGGGTAAAATAATTAGAAATTTTTAGAACTTTTCGTACCCTTCTAGTTCGAATTTCCAAAAACTCAGCTTCATCTCACATATACATACCAACAACACCTCGCACTCATATATATATGTATATATATCTACGATCAGAACGATTATATTAAAATAATTAAACCAGTCATAATCCATCGGAGAGATAATATTTGATCAAATTTTGAATAATAACCAAAAGT
>NW_026888619.1:0-9855 GCF_032173495.1 Musca vetustissima
TATAATATAATTTTCACTCCAATTGATATCATATATAATTTATTGTTTTTAATGAATGCGAATTAGCTCGAGATTTATGTCTGTTAAGATTTTTAACGGATTCGTTGAGTGGAACATTAAGTTTTCTTATATAATAATGTCTACACGTGGCAATATTTAATTTTTGTATGGGGAAGTTGTTAAAACTCATAGCCTTTGTTTTTCATCCTTGTGATTCATGGAAGACTCCCGTAGAGTACAAATGTTTGAAATAGTAATGAAATGTTGGTATACCACATTACCTGCACTTGTGTTTACTGAATAAACGTATAGTTTTTTTCTTAAATTGGTAAATATGAGGCCAATCGCGCATATTATTTGATTTTTAGTACTTACTAATTATTTTAATGCTTTAATAATAAAGATTAAAATACATCTGTAAAGCAAAAAATTATTTTTAAACTTCATGCGAAAAAAGTCAATTTAACGAAAAATTTAATTTTTGCTACTGATTCTTAACCTGATTTAAATAAATTAAACAGATCATTGCTATCTTATTTTTTTGAGAGCAGCAAACTATAAAACATGTTTCAGTTATTCTAAAATTTTCAGTTTACAAAAAAAGTGACTATACCACATTACCAACCTATACCGCATTTGCATCACCTCCTCTATGTGTATGTTCTTAAATGTTTGAATAAATACAGCAATGGTGTTTGGAAATTTTACCAATAATTGTATTTTATAATGACAGAATATCATCCGTAATTATATGAAATTCAAAGATGATTAAATCATTTAATTGTCAATTACGATAGAGTATTTAAATTGTGTACTTTCATTGCTACTACACCTACGATGTTTAGTATTGAAAACGGGATGATCGGTCGTAGTAGAAATTTCCAACTTATGTGGCGTTACATTAACATTTCGGGTTCTCAGAAGATAAAACACCGCCTTGAGAAACATGATGATAAAAAAATAAACTAGTCTCTGGTAATTATGTTGATATCATAATACCCTTCGCCAAAAGAACTATACAGGGATAACTGTAGTAAATGCGTCCCATTGTTCTGATTAAGAAATCTAAGTAAATAACAGGACCCTTGTTGTAAAACATTGATGAGAAAAAATTATTATCTTTGGATACCCTCCGCCATAGATATACTGACAGGTACTTGAAATGAAAATATAGGGAACATACTACAAAGTGGACCTATACCGACATTTCCAAAAAGGGATTATGTAAACCATAATACAAATTTCATAAAGTTTTAATGGATAATTATACCCTCAGCCTTATGGCTAATGAGGGTGTATACAATTTAACACGGTGAAAATGTGCCTCATCGAAATATTGGTTCTAGTCCCCATGATTCTTTGGACCAAATCCGTTTCAGAAAATTTTAGATTTCGTCCAAACTTTATAGGGTCGGAAATGATTATTACGATGCTTTATAAACGGAAAAAAAATAATATACCCTTCATACTATGGTGGAGGGTATAGAAAGGGGGTTATATGGGGACTACCCCAAAAAGGGGCGAATATTAATAATTTTTGGTAGGGAGATTTGTTACCATATACGACTAATACTAAATTGCAGCAAATTCGGTTAAAAAACACCTCAAGAACCTCAAAATACCGAAAATTGGGAGGTACCCTTATATGGGAGCTATGCCTAAACGTGGACCAATATAGCCCATCTTCGAACTTGACGATAGAGCTCGCATTTTGAAGAGAGAATTTTGAAAGTTTGCACATACTACACTATGGGTATATTCTACATATGTATGAAGGAGAATTGACATTAAATTGAACGAACTTAAATATGTGATCTTTATCTCCAAGTCAACCGACTAATATCAATTCATATACATGCCTTTGTGCAACCTATGCTAAATTTCATTTCATTGGTGCTCCATTAACATAAAATCATACGAAAATATATACTGGAGTTATATATAAATTTGAACCGATTTTCACGAAACTTAACACACATTATTCTAAACTTAATTCAGTACGCTATGCCAAATTTCGTGCAAATCGAAAGATGTATACGAACTTTGATGCACAACTTGCATTAAATCGGGAGAAACTAGCAAGGAAAGTTTAAAAGTAGGACGGGCCGACTATATGATACCCTTCACCACTTTGAATACATACAAGAGATGAAAATATGTACAATATCTTATAGATAGAACAGATGGAATCGGCCGATATTGAATATGTAAAAAAATCCCATACACATACCATTCTGAAATCAATGAAAAATTGCGTGGCAAACGGACAGACTTGGACTATTTGGTGTACTATTTGTATGAAATCGAGTAAAATTATGTATGAGCATCCGTAGCATACTTTTTTACAACTTTAATACACATCACTCTCAACTCAATTTAATACACTCTGCCATATTTCGTGCGCTATTTACATAAAATAGGACGAAAATATATAAGACCTATATCTAAATATGAACCGATTGTGATACAAAACTGTATCACAATCGGCCAAATATTGGGAGTTTGGTGCACCATTTACATAAAATCGGACGAAACTATATATGGCAGCTAAATCTAATTCTAAACCGATTTCAACAAAACTTCGCATACATAAGTATGAACCTTATTTAGTGCGCTGTGCAAAATTTTGTGTCAATCGGACCAATATTCCGAGTTTGGTGCATCATTCACATAAAATCGGATGAAACTATATATGGGAGCTATATCCAAATCTGAACCGATATTCTCCAATTTCAATAGGGTCCTTCAATAGTGACTTGTGCCAAATTTTGTCCACTTCGCATCATAAATGCGACCTGTACTTGGTAACAATTCAACATGGACAGACAGTGAAAGTGATTCTAAGCATGTAAAAATATTACGATGTGCAATGTTTGGATGAAGTCGGTTACTTTATGAGTTATCGTGCGCACCTGTCGGCTAGACAGACGGACGGATATTTTTTAAAACGTATCAAAATGGTATAAAACGGATATTTTATTTATTATTTTTTATTTATTTATTAGTCTATGGATATTTTCCTTACAGACTATATAATACAAAGGATGTACTTAATTTCATGAATTTAAATATATTACAAATTTACTTTTCAATTTTTCACGATTCATAGAAAAATCAATAAGATTTTATATGGTCTAAAGAAACATGGAGTCTAACCCAATATTTCGATGCGGCAACATTTCGACATACCAAAGTGTATATGCCCTCATTAACCATAAGGCTGAGGGTATAATTCTCAAAGATGGCATTAAATGAATAAAATAAGAAGCTTACGTTAGGAATTTTAGGAGCACTTTTAAAATCTGCCTCTTCCGATTTTAGTCCTTCGAATACTAGTATTATTCATCAGAAGCCGCTGCAGCCTTGACTTTTTACTTCTTTCTTTTTTTTCAAATCTGTCTCAATTCACATAACCCCTAGGAATATGCATATGTCCATATCGTCAGCTAAAATGCAAAAAGGCGTAACTAACAAAAAATTTAAAATTTACTTTTTGAATGAATATTGTGAATGTCAATAAACTACATGTGTTGACAAAGTTTTACGCGTCTGCGGTCAAAAAAGGAGCTTCCATTAAGAAAAAACAAAAAGACGTAACTACAAGTGGGTTTATTTGATAAATGCAAAAAGGCGTAACTAACAAAAAATTCACGTTTTTACTTAATTGTTATGACTGCCATTAAACTAAATAACTAAATTTGTTAAAAAAATTATAGTCTATTATTCGTCATATGCAATATCACCCTGCCGGGCATACTTTTTCATTTCACATGACATGTTTATAGTTTTCAATCAAAACTGTTTATACCCTTCACCACACTGTGGTACAGGGTATTATGTCTTTGTGTATATGTTTGTAACAGCAAAAGGAAACGAGATAGACACATGGTTCCTTTTGAGAATATCCATAGAATCACTTTATAAGTCGATTTATGCATGTCCGTCCGTAAGTCCGTCTGTCTGTCCATGTTAAATTGTAAACAAAGTACAGGTCGCATTTATGATCCGAATTGGATGAAATTTGGCACAGGTCACTTATTCGGCCCAAGGACGAACCCTATTGAAATTGGGAAAAATCGGTTCAGATTTAGATATAGCTCCCATATATATATATATATTAAACCGATTTAATGTAAACAGTCCCTATATATCTTTCGATTTGCACGAAATTTGGTACAGCCTAATCATTTAGGTCTTGAATGATGTCTGCCAAGTTTCGTGAAAATCGGTCCAGATTTAGATATAGCTCCCATATATATATATATATATACATATATTTAACCGATTTAATGTAAAAGGTCCCTATATATCTTTCGATTTGCACGAAACCGTTTCGAAATTTGGTACAGCCTAATCATTTAGGTCTAGAATGATGTCTGCCAAGTTTCGTGGAAATCGGTCCAGATTTAGATATAGCTCCCATATATAGTTTGGTCCGATTTCATGTAAATGGTGCACTAAAGTCCCTATATATCTTTCAATTTGCACCAAATTTGGCATAACGTACTGAATTGAGCCCAGAATTATGTCTGCCAAGTTTCGTGAAAATCGGTCCAGATTTAGATATAGCTCCCATATATAGTTTCGTCCGATTTCATGTAAATGGTGCACCAAAGTCCCTACATATCCTTCGATTTGCTCGAAATTTGGCATCACGTACTGAATTGAGCCTAGAGTGATGTCTGCCAAGTTTTGCGAAAATCGGTTCAGATTTAGATATACCTCCCATATATAGTTTCGTCCGATTTCATGTAAATGGTGCCCCAAAGTCCCTATATATCTTTCGATTAGCACGAAATTCGGCATATCGTACTGAATTAAGCCTAGAGTGATGTCTGCCAAGTTTCGAGAAAATCGGTCCAGATTTAGATATAGCTCCCATAGATAGTTTCGTCCGATTTCATGTAAATGGTGCCCCAAAGTCCCTATATATCCTTCGATTTGTACGAAATTTTGCATAACGTACTGAGTTGAGCCTAGAATGATGTCTGCCGAGTTTCGTGAAAATCGGTCCAGATGTAGATATAGCTCCCATATATAGTTTCGTTCGATTTCATATAAATGGTGCACCAAAGTCCCTATATTTCCTTCGATTTGCACGAAGGAAATATAGTGAAGTCGATTTACATACTTTATGGATAGATCTAGGTAGATTTACATTTGTTAATAGTCCTGTTTAATATACCCACAGTGGTAAAGGGTATCATATAGTCGGCCCCGTCCGACTTTACTACTTTCCTTACTGGTTTTTGCTTCTCCTACACAATTATGCTTTTGTTAGTTACGCCTTTTTGCATTTTAGCTAACGATATACATGTTGAAAAAAAATCCATATTTGATATCTGACCATAACAATCACATGGAAAGATTGCCATATGAATTTATGTCTGCATGTAATTTCTGTCTTCTTCTCCTTTACAAACATAGCTCAATTTCTTGAAGGTTCACGTTCATGTATGCATTCAACGAATATCAGTTCAAAGGAGAACCACATGAATTGAGGATACACTTATCTGATTGAAAAGGGTAATTTTCTTTTGGTTTACTTCTTTGCATATCAAAACAAGAGACAAACGAATGGGGAACCAGTGAGGGGAGCAGTATAGTCGGACGGGGCCGACTATATGATGCCCTACACAACTTCCACGAAAATCTAACTTTCTATTCTGAGCTTGGCAAAATTTCGCGATATTTGCACATTCTTGACCGATAAGAGGTAAACAAATATTACATATATTCGGTGCAGCCCTACTAATTACTTGTCCAGATTCTATTCAACGTGGGCTGTGTGGTGATGTTCGGCTTTCAAAAAATTAAGTTTGCGGTCCACTTTATTCCAATATAATTATGTGATCATCGCTGAAAATTATAGGCGTTATCCTTGACCATACCTAGTCCCTCATGGAAAATTTCAGCTCTAAATATTTAAGTGTAACTCCCACACCTAAGCACATACGACAATATAATTGGTATCAATTTAAAGGTCAACCACTCCTCTTGAATATACTGTCAACTTCTGGGGTCTATGTCCTTCGGGAGTTAATATATACGCCATAGAATACAATTTTGTAATTTGGTCCATTTGACCCGCTAAATATTGGCCGATCTTTATCAAAACAGGCATGCTGATTCTTTGGCCCGATCCCCTACTTCATGTAAAATTTCACGATGTTCGGGCCATAATTGCTGCCTTTGGAGCGACCAGAAAAACCGACAAAAATTTAGTATTTGGTCCATTTCAACCCCTAAATATTAACCGATCTTTACCAAAAACAATAGGGATCTTCATTGGCTAGAACTCATCCTTCATGCAAAATTTCGTGAAGATTGGTCCATAACTGTGGCCTGTATCGTGTTTACAAATTATAATGGACAGGCGGACACACACACACATGTCTAGATCGACTCAGCTAGTCGAGATATGACGATCGGTATACTTAAAGGTGGGTCTAGGACCAATATTTCGCGGCGTTACAAACTCTTGGGGCTGCACAAAACTATAATACCCTGACAACATAGTTGTGTAGGGTATAAAAATCAATTAACATTAGTCAGCCTGTTCGAGAGAAATATTCCAGCTGTAGTCTAAATTCCAAGAAAAATGCATACGAAACTGTTTCGTTATTATTGTTTGCAGTTTACAAGCAGCATTGACATCTACATACATATGTATGCAGATATGTTGAGAACTATTGTGACACTTCATGCCAAATTATAAGAGCGAGTGTTTACCAATGACTACGAAGTAAGCTGATGTGGCTTGCGGCAGCTAGTTTTCTACATTTAAAGTGATAGAACCCCTAGAGTTTATGTGGACATTGTAAATGCAACAAATGTTACAAGCATAACATTTTCTTAGTCATTTGTTGTTATTTAGTACCCTGAACATGTAAGAGTTCAGAGTATGTATCTATGTATATTGGAAAACATAAGTAGAAAATTCAATGAAATAATTGACATTAATTATACCCCTCTGTGGTACAGGGTATTATGTCTTTGTGCATATATTTGTAACAGACAAAAGGAATCGAACTAGACCTATGGTCCTTTTGAGAATATGCATAGAATTACTTTCTGAGACGATTTATGGATGTCCGTCCATCTGTCCGTCTTTTGTTGTTAAATTGCAAATAAAGTACAGGTCGCATTTATAATCCGATTTGGATGAAATTTGGTACAGCTCATTTATTTGGCCCAAGGACGAACCCTATTGAAATTGGTGAAAATCGGTTAAGATTTACATATAGCTCCTATATATATTTTCGTCCGAAATTTGGTATAGCTTACTGAATTAGGTCAAGAATTATGTGTGCTAAGTTTCGTAAAAATCGGTTCAGATTTAGATATAGCTCCCATATATAGTGTCGCTCGATTTTAGGTAATTGGTACACCAGAGTCGCTATTTATCATTCGATTTGCATGAATTGTGGCATAGTGTACTGAATTAAGTCTAGAATGGTGTGTGCTGAGCTTCGTGAAAATCGATTCATATTTAGATATAGCTCCCATATATAGTTTTGCCCGATCTTAGGTAAATGGTGCACCTCTATATAAACGATTTCCATGAATTTTGGCATATCGTACTGAATTAAGTCTAGAATAGACTACCAAAGTTTCGTGAAAATCTGTTCAGATTTAGATGTAGCTTACGTGGGATTTCTTTGGGATTTTGTTCTAATAATCATAATCCCTCATCCTTCAATATATTCCTAGATCAGTGCAAAATTATTGTTGTACAGCAACTGTTTTAGCGGGGAAAGATTGGAACACTTTGCGTAGAATTGTTGCATATAATTTATATTTACCGCAACGTGTAAAGTTAATACTGGCAAATGCTCTGTTATTGTTGCTGGTCTTATATGGACTTGGAGTGTATTCGGGATCCATTGATTTGCATGTTAATAAGCTAAAGTGAATTATTAATACCATAACACGCTTTATTTATAATATACGTAGTGACAATCACGTGCCGGAATATGTTACTCGCTTTCTTGGATGCTCTTTTGAAAAATTTATTCAGAATATATATTACCGTGGACACTTAAGGATGTTATTTTCTTTCACACACTCTTCCAGAAACCCCAATATTTTGATACCTCGAATTTGGAAAATATGCGCGATGTTGGAATGCACTACCACTTGAGTTACGATTTTTTTCTCATAGCAATAATGCTATACGTTTAAAAATTCTAAGTCAGTTGCACATTCCATCGTAAAAATTACCATATTTTGGATTTACTTTTTTGGCCTTTGGTAGGGGCAGCGAAGTGCCACGGGTCCAGCCAGTTAGCCATAAGGTTGAGGGTATAATTATCCATTAAAACTTTCTGAAATTTGTATTATGGTTTACATGGTCCCTTTTTAGAAATGTCGGTATAGGTAAAATTTTTGGTATGTTCCCTATATTTTCATTTCAAGTACCTGTCAGTATATCTATGGTGGAGGGTATCCAAAGTTCGGCCCGACCGAACTTAACGCTTTTCTACTTGTTACTCTTGTAGTTGAGATCATTGTTCCACGGCCAAAACAGCATACAAATTGAAATATTGAGGTCAAAGGATATGAAGGTAGTTGATATTGAAAGGAAAATATCGATATGTTATGCACGGTGTCCTTGTTTTTTCATCGCCACCAACTGAAGTGCCTGTGAAAGAAATATTTAGAGAAAAACTCCTTCCAAATAACTGTCAAAGGCAATGTACCGTAAACATCGATTGTGAACATAAAAAACATATTGAATATAGCACAGACGCTGAACTGAGTCCAGTAATCCTTATCTCCATAAAAGCTGCAACAATTGGCAGCAAACATTGTTAGAAGTATGAATGAGTGTTTCATTCATACTTCAGCCAGTTACTTTAGTTTACCAAGATTGTGGCCAAATGTTTTTGTTGTTGTTGCCTTTTCATAACCAGACGTTAAATAGATGGTGAGCTTGCAAAGAAAGAATATTCATTCGCTTGAGCGGCTTTCCATTGCAAGTTGCTTTGTTCGACATATCTTGTGCTAAGAAGCTGCTCTACTGTTATTAGCTGGATATGATGACAATTATGATCATCATCAGCATTTTGTTTTTCAGTGCCTTAAAACGTTCTTTAATGCTCGTGGAGAGTTGAAAAGATTGTGTGGAAAGGAAAACTATAACAATTTTTTGAAAAAATAATAAGGAAATGAAATGTTGTTATTTCTTATGTTGACGATGTGTTGTTGCCAATTGTACAAAAAACTCGATACCTCTGTACAGTTTAGTGAACTGTACGTATTGTTATTTTTGGATAATAAAATATGTTCTTTATTACCTTCACGCAGTGTGTGTGCAGGCCTGCATTGTAGATAAGCAGTGCTTAGGTAGAAGGAAAATGATATCGCCGCACACAATGCGTTTAAACATAATTATCTTTAGAATGCATTTAGAATATTTATTGTCTGTGTGTATTTTTGGGTGATCGTAAATAAAGACCATAAATGTGTCCAAACCCAAATCTATTTACACATTCAATGTATGTATTTGAAATGCATTGTAGTTCTATGTATTAAAATGTAGGTTTAGAGTTAAGAAAATATTAAAAATAAAATGAGTTCACCTCGAACCACGGAACTGTCAACACCGTGCGTTCTTTTTTTCTCTAGTTTCTCCCGTCGCACATTTGTGATGAGATCAGGAGTCATCTCATCATTTGGTGACCCCGACGTGATAGGCGCGTAATAAAAGACGTGATAGGCGCGTAGTAAAGGACAAACTACGTTGGTTATCGCGTAGTATTTAGGGAAGTGATAGGCCGTAAAAGAAAAAAAATAAAATCGGTTTTTTCACATAGTGTTAGTGGCGTGATAGGCGCGTATAAAAAAAATACG
>NW_026888620.1:0-9784 GCF_032173495.1 Musca vetustissima
TTCCGTCCGATTTTAAGTAAATTGTGCACTTAAGATCCACAGCTAGGCCGATTGACTCCAAATAATCAATAGGTGATTGAGATTAAATTTTAAACAAAGCAGCATACCGAATAGCGCGTGCCAAGTTTGCTTTAAATCGATTTACACAAATCTGTCCCACTGTGCGCAAACGACTCTAAACTTGCCCAAATGAAATGAAATTTAGCATAGGTTCCAGAAAGACATAAAAATCACATATTTAAGTTCGTTCAATTTCATGTATCCGTCTTTTCGGATACATATGTTGAATATACCCAATGTGGTGAAGGGTATCATATAGTCGGCACAGTGAGACTTTACTACTTTCCTTACTGTTTCTTTTAATTCTAGTCATCTCCCTCATATATACCTACATATTTATTTATATAGTTAGTCATAGAGAAAAATGAAGTGCATTTTAATTTGGCGGCAATCTAAAACTGGCTAAACACAACCCAAAACTACCTCAACTACTTCTTAACCGCCTTCATCTGCAGGCGGATGCAATTTCTCGTATTTTTTAATATATATATTTTTTTAATTCATGCCCCAAACAAACACACCATTCATTACTTTGTGAGTGTGTGTGTGTGTGTTTGTGATACCTTTTTTGAACAAATATTCACTAATTGTGAATACCATGAAAGAGAGCTGCTGCATTTATTTGGCATTTGTATTTTTTTTATCTCGACTTTTTTTCGTTTTTTTATTTTTATTATTATTAGTGTCATTTACCATCACAGCCAATGTAAACACTTCATTAAGAACGTGATTTGCTTTTAACTTTGTTGGGCATAGAACCGTTTTAACCAATTTTGAAAACAAAACGAAAACCAAACTTCAATGCAAAGTTGTTGGATATTTTTTGCAAATGCTTTTTTTTTTAATTTTTGAGATTTTGGCTTCAAAACAATTTCGATAGCATTCACAACGAATTTTTGTTGCTTAGTATTTAGAAAATTTCAAAAATAAAATGATAATGCCTTTCATTTCATCCGTTCTCGTTTATTTGATAACTGTAGCTTTTACAAATATTTCAAAAATCCATTCGCTTTGAGTTGTTTGTTTGTTCATCCTGTTCTGCGAATTTTTCAATGTAAATATAAATATGATATATCTGTTAAATGGAAAAATTTGTAACGTGGTATTTGAAATAGTTGAAACCATACACGTAAAAAATGATAATATTGCCAAAGAAAAAAAAATTCAACAAGAAACACAAGAGTGGGTTTTTATAAAAAAAAAATTAAAGGGGCAGTTTTGTAAAAATATTTTTTTAGGAACCCTTACCACAAGTGTGGTTAAAAAAATAATAGAACTTCAGGGACCATTACTCAGGTGAGGAGTTTTTAAGGGACCATCATTTAAAAAAAAAATATTTTTTTTCTGAAAGGAGAGTCAATTTGTAATTTTTTCAGGGCCCATAACATAGGTAGGACTTTTGAAAAATATTTGTTCGTGGATATAAAATCAAGAACTAAGGTAATTTAGTTGTTGATTATATAAAAACAGACTTTCAGAGAGCATTATCCAGGACCAGCGCCATTTGTGTAGATTTAAAACAATCCGGGCGGATTATTTTAATCTTATGTTTTTAAGCTTCTAATATGAACGTGGATTTTTCTAACAATTTTTTACAGGGTATTATAGTTTTGTGCAGCCCCAAGAGTTTGTAACGCCGCGAAATATTGATCCTAGACCCACCTTTTAGTATACCGATCGTCATATCTCGACTAGCTGAGTCGATCTAGATATGTGTGTCCCTCCGTCCGTCTGTCCATTATAATTTGTAAACACGATACAGGCCACAGTTATGGACCAATCTTCACGAAATTTTGCTTGTAGGACGTAGGTTCTGGCCAATGCAGACCCTATTGTTTTTGGTATATTTCGGTTAATATTAAGGGGATAAAATTGACCAAAAACTTTATTTTTGTCTGATTTTCTGGTCGCTCCAGAGAAGGGGATCGGGCCAAAGAATAAGTATGTCTGTTTTGATAAAGAGCGGTCAATACTTAGCGGGTCGAATGGACCCTGACTTTTGTGTGAAAAATTACAACATTTTTATTCTATAGCGTATAGATTTACCCCGGAAAGACATAGAGCCGAGAAGTTGATAGTATATCCAAGAGGAGTGGTTGGCCTTTAAATTGGTACCAATTATATTATCGTATGTACTCGGATGTGAAAGTTACACTTAAATATTTACAGATGCTTACGTATTCGGATATACTTTAGTAACCCATTACCACATTGGAAGGCGGAAATATAGCGCTGATCGCATACGGTTCCAGTTATGGTCAAGGACAACGATACTGGCCACAGTTATGGACCAATATTCCCGAAATTTTGCATGTAGTATGAGTTCTGCCGAATGAAGATCCCCATTGTTTTTGGTAAAGATCGGTTAATATTTAGGGGATAAAATGGACCAACTACTTAAATTTTGTCGGTTTTTCTGATCGCTCCAGGGGCTGCTGTTATCGTCCGAACATCGTGAAATTTTACATGGAGATCCCTATTGTTTTTGGTAAAGATCGGTTAATATTTAGGGGATAAAATGGACCAACTACTTAATTTTTGTCGGTTTTTCTGGCCAAGAAATAAGCATGCCTGTTTTGATAAACATTGGTCTATATTTACTGGGTCAAATGGACTCTGACTTTTGGACCGAAAACTTAATTTGTTGTGTTTTTTCAAGTCTACCTATAGGCAGCAAGCTGAACATCACAACACAACCCACAGTGATGTTAATCTGGGCCCCGTCCGACTATACTGCTCCTCTCACTGGTTTTTATACCCTTCACCACTCTGTGGTACAGGGTATTATGTTTTTGTGCATATGTTTGTAATAAGCAAAAGGAAAGATGGCTCATTTCGAGAATATACATAGAATCACTTTCTGAGTCGATTTATGCATGTAAGTCCGTCCGTCCGTATGTAGATGTTAAATTGTAAACAAAGTACAGGTCGCATTTATGATCTGATTTGGATGAAATTTGGCTCAAGTCACTTATTTGGCCCAAGGACGAACCCTATTGGAATTGGTGAAAATCGGTTCAGATTTAGATATATCTCCCATATATATTTTCGTCCGATATAGGCACCAGAGTACCTATATAATGTTTGATTTGTACGAAATTTTGCTTAGGGTACTGAATTAGGTCCACAATGATATGTGCTAAGTTTAGTGAAAATCGGTTCAGGTATAGATATAGCTCCCATATATATTTTCGTCTGATTTTATGTAAATGGTGCCCCAAAGTCCCTATATATCTTTCGATTTGCTCGAAATGTGTACTGAATTAGGCTCAGAATTATGTGTGAATTGGGTCTTGAATGATGTGTGGTAAGTTTCGGGAAAATCGGTTCAGATTTCGATATAGCTCCCACATATTCATATATATTCGTCTAATTTTACATACATGGTGCAACAACCTCCTAATGTTTGTCCGATTAACACGAAATTTTCCACAACGTATCACATTAAGACTTGTCCCAAGGTACACAGACGACGCTAAATCTCCCCGAGTAAAATTAAATTTAGCATAGATTATAGAAAGAGTGAGTATGTTCCTTCGAGGGAACATTGACATACACATGGAAGGATACATATGTACAATATTCCCAAAGTGGTGAAAGGTATCATATAGTCGGCCCAGACTTTACTACTTTCCTTACTGGTTTTAAGGTTCAAAAATGAAATATTGCCCGGGCTCAGAATATAGATCCGCAGAAATTCTCAGAATATAGATTCGTGATAGTTGTTTAGGGTAGCACAGTTATGGACCAATCTTCACAACATTTTGCATGTGGACGGGTTCTGGAAATGGACCAACAACTTTATTTCAGTCTGTTTTTCTTTTCGCTCTAGAGGCCAAAAATATGATCCGAACACTCGAAGAAGGGGTGATCCCCAATGAATTAATATGGCTGTTTTCATGATGATCGCTTAATGTTTTAGGGGTCAAATGGACCAAGACTTTTGTGTTAAAAATTGCAAAATATGCATTATATGCCGTATAATACGTAAGGAAATTGTCCGGATAAGTTGATAGTATATTCAAGAGGAGTGCTGGACATTTTGATACTAACAATATGGTAGAGTTACACGTACATATTTACAGAGGCATACCCAATCTGATATTGTTTAATATTACGCTGATCGATTTGAAATATTACATGAAAGTTCAGGTTATGGTTAAATACGACACTTCTAATGATCAGTTAATATTTAGGATAAGAAAGGTACCGAACATTTTTGTCCAGTTTTCTAGACACCTTACTTGTGGATTTTATAAAAAAAAATATTTTTTCAGGGACCATATATTTATTATATCAAACAAATTTTATTAAATTTAATCCGAACTATATCCTTGTATACCTTCAAAAGATATATTTCATTTAATAACTATAATACAAATATATGCCTTTCATATAAAATTTTCAATTTAATTAAAAAATTTCGTAATATTTTTATTTTATTGAAGTAATCATGTGTTTATCTTGGTGCACAAAAACACAACCCAAACTTTACTTATCTTTTGCCAATTTAAACTAAACTAACATTTTTTTATATAAAGTTTTACATGTTCATCGTATGTACACACATACATACATACAATTTGCAAAATGATGTTACTATAAGGTAACAGGATTCTTTGAAATTTCCTCACTGGTGTAGTTTTGCAGATTGGCATGCTCTCCGACATGGCATTGAAGGACGACGTTTGCAAATGGGAAACTGCAAATTGGAACTAAGGATTTGTGCAAAAGATAGGTATTCATAAAAAACATTAAAGCTGAGGAGTGGTTAAATTTATTCAATTTTTTGAAATTAAATAATTTTATTAAATTACAAAATATATTTATATGCTTTGCTCCGTAAGGAATAATTGAATAATTATACACTTCACCACACTGTGGTACATGGTATTATGTCTTTGTGCATATGTTTGTAACAGGCAAAAGGAAACGAGATAGGCAAATGGTTTCTTTTGAGAATATGCCTAGAATCAATTTTTAAGTTCATTTATGGATGTCCGTCTGTCCGTCCGCCTGTCCATGTATTTTTGTTAACAAAGTACAGGTCGCATTTGTGATCCGATTTGAAATTTGGCACAGTTCAATTATTTGACCCAAGAACGAATCCTATTGAAGTTGGGAAAAATCGGTTCAGATTTAGATATAGCTCCCATTTATATTTTCGTCCGATTTTATGAAAATGGTGCACCAAAGTCCCTATATATCATTCGATTTGCACGAAATTTGGCATAGCGTACTGAATTAAATCTAGAACGACGTGTGTTAAATTTCGTGAAAATCGGTTTAGATTTAGATATAGCTCCCATATATATTTTCGACCGATTTTAAGTAAATAGTGCACCAAAGTCCCTATATATCCTCCGATTTGCACGAAATTTGGCATAGCGTACTGAATTTAGTCCAGAACGATGTGTGTTAAATTTCGTGAAAATCGGTTCAGATTTATATATAGCTCCAAATATATTTGCGTCCGATTTTATGTAAATGGTGCACCAAAGTCCCTATATATCATTCGATTTGCACGAAATTTGGCATAACATTCTAAATTAAGCCTAAAACGACGTGAGTTAAATTTCGTGAAAATCGGTTCAGATTTAGATATAGCTCCCATATATATTTTCTTCCGATTTTAGGTAAATAGTGCTCCAAAGTCCCTATATATCATTCGATTTGTACGAAATTTGGTATAGCCTACTGAATTAGGTCTAGAATGATGTATGCCAAGTTTCGTGAAAATCGGTTCAAATTTAGATATAGCTATCATATATAGTTTAGGCCGATTTTAGGTAAATGGTGCACCAAAGTCCCTGAAAATGATTTGATTTGCACGAATTTTAGCACAGCGTATGGAATTAAGTCTAGAATGATTTGTGCCAAGTTTCGAGAAAATCGGTTAAGATTTAGATATAGCTCCCATATATATTTTCGCCCGATTTTAGGTAAATAGTGCACCAAAGTCCCTATATCTCCTTCGATTTGCACGAAATTTGGCACAGCGTACTGAATTAGGTCTAGAATGATGTATGCCAAGTTTCTTGAAAATCGGTTCTGATTTAGATATTGCTACCATATATAGTTTAGACCGATTTTAGGTAAATGGTGCACCAAAGTCCCTGAAAATGATTTGATTTGCTCGAATTTTGGCATAGCGTATTGAATTAAGTCTGGAATGATTTGTGACAAGTTTCCAGAAAATCGGTTAAGATTTAGATATAGCTCCCATATATATTTTCGTCCGATTTTAGGTAAATAGTGCACCAAAGTCCCTATATATCCTTCGATTTGCACGAAAATTGGCACAGCGTACTGAATTAAATCTAGAACGATGTGTGTTAAATTTCGTGAAAATCGGTTCAGATTTAGATATAGCTCCCATATATATTTTCGTCCGATTTTAGGTAAATAGTGCACCAAAGTCCCTATATATCCTTCGATTTGCTGGAAATTTGGATTTATAAGTAAATGAAGAACTCAAAATGTGGCCGAATGCAAAAACATATTGAAATTAGTGTAACCTAACATGAGACAAGTTTCGATGAAATCGGTTTAGATTTCGATATTTTGCTTTAAATTTATTTACATAATTTTCGCATTGTAAGAGGACACTCTATATCTTACCAAAATTTAGAATGAAATGTTTAATTTCATGTTAATGGTCCTTCAAAAATGCGACGTCTGTTAGGATCCCATCTGTTGAATATACCCAAAGTGATGAAGGGTATCATATAGTCGACTCCGTCCGACTTTTGAAGTTTCCTTACTGGTTAATATTAAATTTGTAATTCCGTATCGTTGGACATCCCACAAAGTACACTTATTCTTGATCAGAATACACTTCTATGTTGATTTAACCACATAGCTAATAAATAAAACAATAACATAGTAAGTAATGAAGTCAAAAGACTCTTTTTTACCTTATCAAAAGGGAAACATCATAATGAAATCTCCCATTTTTGGTCCGGTCATATAAAATAACTATGTACTCGATATTGAAGAATGTGGTATCCAGCAACATTGTTGCCAAAAGAATGAAAGATTTTAATTAAGATTCTCCTAGTTGTTGTTATTGCATTTTTTCTACCTTTCTTTCCCCTCATCTTCTTTCCTTTGTATTATTATTTTGTTCTGTGCCTTTTATTTCACTACCGTTTTTTTTTTTGTATTATAACACGAACTTATGCTAAAGTTAAATACACACATGTTTCTAATGCTGGATGAGTATAATTATGTGTTGGTGTGTGTGTGTGTGTGTGTAAAGGGTCATGGGGTGGTGTTCACTATGGAGCATACAAGATGTGTAAGACATCAAGTAGTCTATCTATATATATGGACCATTGACAGCAAACTGCCGAGCTAAGTACCTAGCCAAAACCTCAAGTTCAGAAATGACAAAGGCATTGTGCGAATAATGAAGTGGTTAGGGTAAATGTGGTTTCGAAGCATATTATGCGACATGATTAAAATTGTTGTTTTTTTCTATCCTTCTTTTTTCTCGTTATATAGCAAAGATGGAGGGAGAGGAAATAAAGTATTAAACCAGTGAGCGGAGCAATATAGTCGTCGGGGCCGACCAAATGATACTCTATACAACTACCACGAAAATCTAACCTCTGAGGTTCTATATTCTGAGTCTTGACAATATTTAGCGATATTTGCACCCTCTTGAAAATAACCCTGGCATATTTTCCGAGGTGAATGTTTACGTCATAAAATAAATATTTGGTCACTTTAGGTTTTGGCTGATTTGACCCTAGAAATATTAACCGATCATCATCTAAACAGCCGTTCTAAGTATTTGATCAGATCCCCTTGACCGTGTAAAATATGTGATGTTCTGTAAAGCCTCTAGAACGCATCTAGAAACAGACAAAAATAAAGTTTTCGGTTGATTGCACCCTCTCAACACCCACGTCGTCTTTGACCAAACCAAAAATTCATATGAAATTTCAAAGCTATCAGCGCGACATTTCCGACCTCTAGTGGGATAATAGTAATACTTAACAATATCATAATAAATATATACATTTAAATATTTCAGTGTAACTACCACATCCGAGTACGTACAACATAATAATTGGTATCAATTTAAAGGACGAACTCTCCTCTTGGATATACTATCAACTTCTATGTTATTAAGGAGTAAACATATACGCCATAGAATACAAATTTGGTCATGCTCCACACAAAAGTCTGGGTCCATTTGACCGTTAAATTTTGGCCGATCTTCATCAAAACAGTAATGCTTATTCCATGGTCAGACCCCTTTCTCCTTGTAAAATTTCGTGAGGTTCTGGTCACAAATGCGGCTTCTGGAGTGACGAGAAAAACAGACAAAAATAAAGCTTTTGGCCTTTCATACTGTAAATATTAACCGATCTTTACCAAAAAAAAAAAAAAAAAGACGAAGCCATTGGCCAGAACCCATCCTACATGCCAAATTTCGTGAATACTGTTCGTGATAACTGTGTCGTTTATCGTGTTTACAAATTATAATAGACAGATGGACGGACCCACATGTCTATACTCAGTTAGACGAAATATGATCGGTATACTGAAAGGTGGGTCTTGGACCAATATTTTACAAACTCTTGAGGCTGCACAAAGCTATTATACCCTTACAACATAGTTGTGTAGCCTATAAAAATCTACTCTTATGTTTGTTCTTAAAAAATATTTAAAAAAATTCCCCCTTAATCCTTAATACATTATTTTAAAAAAAATCAACGCATTTTTATGTATTATCCTTTAAAACTTTTTTTTAAATCTACAATTTCTTTTACATAAAAATACTTTTCAAAAACAAATCCAAGCTTATTGTTCTTGAAAAAAAATATTAATAAAAATTCTAAACCTTTACAAAAAAATTAAATATTTAAATATCAGAAATTTTTTAAATACCACACCTGTGTGAATATCCCTTTTTAGGCGATTATTTAATCCTCTTATATTCTCCATAAAAATTTACAAATAGAGTTTTTGTTATATTTTTAGTTATTTTTCTATATGATTTGTTTCCCATCATCTTTCATGTATATATCTATAAGTTTTCTATCTCGTATCCACAAACGTACCATAATTCTCTCCCCAGAAAAAAAATTCAACAATTCCAAAGAAATGAAAATAAAAAAAACGCCATTCAATTCTCATACCGCCCACACTCTGGTTGTAACAGATACAGATACATCCGTATTTCTAGTTAGCAGATACAAATGGAATGGATATGTGAAACATATCTATGGAAAATATCCGTTTCCATTTTATTCGAATGGAATGAGAACACACACACATATGTTTTTCTTTTATTTCTCTACCGATATTTTTGCTATGCAGTCCACATGGTGCTAGGTTGGACAGATTACACTCGAAAAAAAATATTTTTTAACCAATATTTTTCCATAGGTCATCAGGCCAATAAGAGTGTATCTTTTAAAGATAATTTTTCCATAGGCCCTCAGACCAATGAGCGTGGATATTTTACAGAATGGACCATGGACCATCAGGGCAATAAGAGTGGATCTTTTAAAGATTATTTTTCCATAGGCCCTCAGACCAATGAGAGTGGATATAAGGTCAATGAGCGTAGATTTTTAATGATTATTTTTCCATTGACCATCAGGTCAATAAGCGTGGATTTTTTAAGAATAGTTTTCCATGGACAATCAGACCAATAACCTTGAATTTTTTAATGACTATTTTTCCACGAACCATCAGAGTGATAAGC